>NW_020528755.1:0-45320 GCF_003368295.1 Carassius auratus
AAACCCTGTCCTCAAATGCCTGCTTGATTATTCACACTGCATCAGAACTGAGAATATCTGCATAAACGAATACAGTGAATGAATCCCCACACACGTTCGCATAAAGCTCAGCATCACTTTTTACAAACCGCTGCAAAAGTGTGAACATATTTTAAGGCAAGCTGACCCGGCATTACCTTTAATGTTGGCGGCATTCCTTTCCTGCCAATAACACTGGCCTTTGACTTTCATGACTCATTTATAACGCAGCCCTCGCGCACTTCAGGAGAATGATAGCATCAGGAAGATCCGCGAAAAATTGTGCCGTTTCCCAAAAGCATCATAAAAGTTATTGATGTATACTATATTGTGACACCACTTCTGGCGAATCACCCTCAAGTCAAACGAGGAACATCATAAGCCGACGATCATGAGACAAGTGGTGTCTTCTTCTGCGCTTTCCTCAGAAGTGTCGCCACAAAAGATGCCGCTGTTGACTTTTATAGCTAAAATCCGCTTCAATCTGTTCAAGTCCCTGGGGCTCGGCAACAGTTTAGTGCGAGAAACAAAAAAAGTGAAGCGAATCTCATCTCAAAGAGGACTGCATCAGCAGGTCAAGATGAATACTGATCAAAGAGAGTCAGAAAAAAGCAAGTACCTGATTAACAGTTAGCGACAAATGCTTGAATTAGCTTAAAAAAGAAAGTTTGCATCTGACGACAAAACTAAAAGAATCACATAAACGTCTCTTGAGAGTCCTAAGTCCATTTGTTTGTCGAAAAAACACAAGCTGATAATGCATGCTGGTTGAAAAGGCCTTGCTTTGTTTACACGCTTTTCTTACAGCACATTGTATCAAACCTGCGACAGAAATACAACAGACGTGTGAACATTATTATAATCTAGAGTGAATTCCATCATGTCGGCTAGAATCGAAAGGGCATGAAAGTAAATGACCATAATTACAATCACGAGCAGTTAAGTTGCTCTCGCTGCTTTTACTGACATTAAACGGAACACAAGCATTATAAAGACGGAAGATGCTTGAAAGGCAGTGTTCAAAAGACATCTATTATGTGATTTTTACGTTATCCTCTCACCCTTTGCATTTTCCTGACGTAGCATGAACCGGGCAATTAGATAATGCATTTTCCTGTACTGTGAAGAGCTTTTTCTTTCATTGTGCATTGAAATAATGGAAAGATTCCGTGGTACAGAGTGCACATTAAACATACCCAGATATAATTTACAACAATCAAACACTACGTCCAGTTTTATTGCGTTATGTGCGTTATGGATCAAATCTGAGCACTCTCAATTTGAAAACACTCACCAATTTTGCGATTAGAATGAGCAGAGATGAAATCTAGCTCTTTATCTTAAGGGTGACCGTGACTTTGCCTGAATCAACATCTTTTGTTGGTGCAGGAACAACATTCATGTCAAACAAACGTAACCCTATTTCAAACAATTAAAGGTGCAGTGCATAAAATGTGTCTTGAGGCGTCACCTGCAAAATAAAGTCCCATAATCGCTCTCTGCCTGTCAGTCAGCTTCACATTCAGGTTTTGCAGGAAGGGCATGCGATTGAAGGGATGAAGACAGGTTAAATCAATAGCTAAGTCTATAGCAAAATGGCTTACCCGGCACACCTTTAAGACTCTTAAAACAGAGAGAAATGATTGATTCATAAAGCCTCAAGTATGTGATTTGGGCTTTACCAATTGTAATTTATGGAGACTGTAGAGAGGGTGGAAAATCAAGGGAGGAAGACAACCATAAGGAGGATAAACAAGAGCACATCAATTTTAAACAAATCACCTCCGGGAAAAATAAACCAGGATGGAAATGTGAGAAAATACGTTTCATTCCAGTGAAATCATTTGTGAGATGTTGACCCATTCACAAACCCTATTGCATCTACTGGCTTTCTCAAATTGGGAAAGCAGAATGAAAAGAAAAAGCCTGTATAAATCCCAATTGGTAAGAGTAAAAGAGCCTGTGCCTTAGACATTCCTGTAATGTACAAATATCAAGCACAATACTTTACTGAAGCGGTCTTGAACAATTCAGTATGCATGGAGAATTGGGTCTAGAAAGCAGCTGTATCAGCTAAAATTATTTGTATTTTTATTCTATTCAATTGGCTGAACAAAAATCTTCCAAAATGAATGCTTCTAATGCCTTTTAAAATGTCAGTAAATACTCTACCATTCAAAAGTTTGTGGCCGGTATGCTAATTGTTTTTTGAAAGAAGTCTCTTCTGCTCACTAAGGCTGCATATTTGATCAGTAAAAACAACAAAATTGTGAAAAATTACTATTTAAAATATCTGATTTATATTGGAGTAGGTTTAAAAATGTAATTTATTCCTGTAATGCAAATCTGAATTTTTTGATTCATTGCTCCGGTCGTCAGAGTCACATGATACTACACAAATTATTTTAATAAGCAGATTTGCTGCTCAAGAAATATTTCTTATTATCATCAATGTTGGGAAACTTAATTCTGTTGCTGCTTAATATCTTCATGGAAAGATAATTATTTCCGGATTATTTGATGTACAGATATATTAAAAGAACTGCATTTATTTGAAATCTTTTCTAACAATCCTGTCACAATGTAAAAATCTTTGTCACTTTTGATAATTTTAATGCAACCTTGATACATTACTTGCCACGGATTACAAACTTGCCAGAATTGTATGCATTATGAGAATAAACACACATCGATCAGTAAAGTCATTGTGTTGCTTGAAAAACCTGACTAAACCCATTCCAAATGACTTGATGAAGCGGTTTAGAATGAATCACTGGCTTTACTAAAAAAAAAGCTGGTTGCAGCTCAAGGCCCTTTGGACTTCAAGGCCCGGAGGCAACAGCCAAATCGGTCTATCTATGGTTAATCCGAGCCTGTGTGTCCCACATGGGCATTACAGCTCAATGTGTCTGTGCATGTGTGCCAAATGCTGAATCCTATCTCAGACAAGGCAAAATATTTCCTATAGGTTCATAATTCACATAAAATTTAATCAGACTAGCCATGGAAATTCTTTTGTATAATAATTCCTAAATATATGAAATTTATTTTTTATTCATATTCTATGCAAGAGGTACCATGTACACACAATATTAATGAAGTAAAAAAAGGGTGAAAAAACGCATTCAATTTTAATGTTGCAATCATTATCTGCCACACTATGTAAATGCATTTTTTTTAAATAAATAAATAAAAATGGGAAAACAATCCATCCAATTTTAATGTTTCCTTCATTATCAGCCACATTATGCAAATCCATTATAGCATTATAAGCCACACTATGTAAATGCATTATATAAAAGTGGAAAAAAAGAATGCAATTTTAGTGTTATCATTATAAGCCACAAACCACCACATATTGACAATGTCACATAAAGCTTTTACTTGAACTTTTATTTATTTATTTATTTATTTTATTTTCTTATCTGAACACAACTGTTTTATGCATCTACAATCTTTCAGGGTACTAAAGAAAGACAATGCACCTGAACTGTGTGAGCAACACAAGCACTGGAATACATAATGCGCTATGTTCGACAAAGAATATATAATGCACTAACTGTGTCTCTCCCATAATGCATTTGGCAGAACCTCATCAACCTCAGCATGAATGTTCGTGACCAGCAGCAATCTGACAGCTATTATAATACTTTCCCAAAACAGTTTAAATACGTATGTATTTGTGCACATGCACAAACAAATGCACAAAGTGACGGCTTTGGAGTCATCTCAACTACCTAGTGTTTGTCATCATGGACAACAATAGCAATTACCCATGAATGATTTGCAGTGCAATGCAATGCCTTGTTGCCAGGCAACACTCATGTTAATGAAGAAAGCCCTTTCTCCAAGTAAAAAGGTATAGGGCACGTTATTCGGCTGACAGAAAGGGGGCTTGAAAATGAGCTGGATCAAAGCGATTCGGCCATGATGCCCAGGCAGCTGAAAACAGATGTATGTAAGGTGTTGAGGGTTGTGCTTTTGAATGCTAAATACCAGGATCCAGCCCCTGAGGGTTTCAAGAATAACACTGAATGTTAATAGGTACTTGGGTTTTCCTAAGTACGCTTAATTTTCATTAAGCCCTGATTTCTCTCTAAACTAGGTTAGTGCACTTTGGGCCCAGAGGTTTTACACTGGTACTCAGAATTGATTTACATATTGTCAGGAGACCATATTGTAGATACCTGATCTCAATACTTATTTTCATTAAAGTCAATCAAAATCCACTATAGAGATAATTAGCGTAATGTTTGCACTCAGAGTTTATGGCACTTATAGTCCAGTTAATGACCCCCTATTGTACCTCATTTTTGGTCATTTAGGATACTTACGATGGAAATTAAAGGTAAATGATACAAAATGAGAAGCGGGGTATGCAGAACACACCAAATTATCTCTCTGCTAAGTATCTTAAATATTAAAAGGCCATTGTGCCAAATGAACTTGCACGACTTGTTGACATCTCAGTGGAATAGTTTACCCAAAAATCTAAATTCTGCCTTTCATTCACTCTCATCTATCTTCAAACCTGAAGGCTGGTTCACACGGCAGGATAATTGGGCCGATTTTAGCCCCGATTCAGCCCTTCCGACAATCTTAGGATGCTCCGATTATCGTAAAATAATCTGATCAAATATTCCTGCCGTGTGTGGTGTGTTAAGACTAATCTCCTCTGCTCGGAAGAATGTCGGGACCGCTCCGATCTCAAATCGGGGATATCCAACATGTTGGATTTATTTTGCCCGATTTCTTCTCGTGTGTGGTGTCCCCCGAGGACAAACAATCACGCAGCCTGTGGACTGTGGCGTGTAGCCAATCAGAAAGCGAGGTGACGAGGCAGTGATAGTACCGGGAAACAAAATCAAAACAGCCGGCGTATATAATATAACAAATACAAATAAAGTCGATGGGCATAACTACATCCACAACTGCAGTCCACCAGAGTACATGGAAACTAATATATGAACGTTTATTTCAACGGTTATTAATCTGTGTAGTACATAACAACATTTCTATGAGATAAAACAACAACTTATCTCCATATCATGATATAGCAAGTATAGTCCATGCTCGCGTCGTCTCCACCTCTTTGACCATCGCCTTTTCTTATTTTTCTTATGTTTTTTTCCCCGTTAAAAACAAAGCACAAACTATGGCCACTGCATCCTCTTTGTCCGCCATGATTGTTTACTCTAAAGTCACGTTTGATCTCGAGGGATTTTGCGAGATTTCCCGTCTGACCTGGGAATGCTCGGGAGTCAAATCGGTTCGTGTGTGATGTGTTGATATTGCCGTGTGGCTGCACACCACACACGGAGCGACCAAAACTGTTAGACCCGTGATTTTTTATCGCCGTGTGTGGGGTCTCTCAGGTTTGGAAAATCTGCCGACAATTTTAAAATCGTCCCGTGTGAACCAGGCCTGAGTGACTTCACTGTATGGAACACAAAAGGAGACATCTTTACTGATCACTCTATTTCCTGATTACTACTGCATATTACCATGAATGGGGAGTAAAAATTATATTAAAACATATTAGCGCTAGACTGATTATCAGCCTGGCTGATTATCGGTGCCGATATTAAGCATTTTATTGTGATCGATATCGGTCATAGAAAAAAAAAGGTGATAAAATAATTTTTTTAATTTAAGAAAGTTTTTTTGTCAGAGCCCTTGTTATTCTTCATTTTTACATCAATTGTCATTGATTGTACCAGACAGATATATATCGGTTCAAACAATTGGTAATCCGTGTACTTTCTTTAATAATTGGTTTCGGCCCTTAAATGATCCACTTAAATTATAAAAAGAGTGACCAGGATATTCTAAAAAAATCAATTAAAGAGAAAGACATTACAGGATGGGTTAGAAATGGCACAAATTTGGGTAAATTTTGACAGAAATTTTATTTTGGGGTGAATTATTCCTTAAATCTTTGAACAAGTGTGAAGAACCTTCTAAAGGCGTAAAGAAGACCTTCCTCTCATTTCCCTCCCCTATCCATTTCTGACACCTGCAAAATTCTGCAAAAATTGTTCCACATGTCCAAACCAGGATCTGAGAATAAATCAGAATCAGTCACTTGTATCAATATCTGGCACAACCTAGAAATGCTATGCATAAATCAAGTTAAAAGGAAATGCAAAAGCACTAAATAGAAAAACGCAGAAAAAAAAACATCTCACAGGAATGCATCATCTAATGGAAACCACTGTAATCAATCATTATCACTGTGCAATGCATGATAACACCGGTTTCACATTTGTTGCCCTGTTTTACCCCAAATCCTTTACCCCAAGTCTTTCATAGTCTGCCAACTCTTTCAGTGCAATAACTATAACTGCAAGAATGTGACATTGCACTCTTTGCCCTAGCTGCTTATGTAATATCTTTATTTGAACAAGGTATTTATTCATATAACACCACAGCTAAGGCGTAGCTAAATTACCAATGGAATGAAGTGGGAAATATCAAATAACAGAACTGCTCAACATGCTTTAGTCTACACGTGCCACAGATAAAACAAACCATTTTAATGCAAAGCTTCTTAAGTTCGTCAGCGTAGCTCAGAACTTACTGCTTGTCAATCTACATTCAATCAATTTAAAATGTGCCAATCATGTTTTAATCAAGCTACCATATGAAGGAAGATTATTTTCATAAATTAAGTTTAGATTAGAGCTGATTGCTTTTCTCACAAGAAATGGCAAACATTACCAAAAAGACATTGAACATGTTCTCATTTTAAAGTTACAATTCTCTCACTGCAGGCAGAAGTTCATCTTGCCTTAGTTGTACATTTGTGCAATTAGAGTTGGACTTGGTCAAGAACTGAGTGAGAGAGCATGTGCACTCTTGTAATGTCTTTTAAGAAGTAGCTATTTGACAGTCATTTTAACTGCCCAGCAGCCATTGATTCATAAATGTAATTGCATATTCCAACGTATAGATTTTTCAGCTGCAAATGGTTTCAAGGAGGAAAAAAACTACACTGCACCAGCAAAAAACTGAGAAGTCTCTTGTCAACAAAGCAGTAGTCTGAAGGTGGGGGGACTAGTTTGCGTAATTCAATACACTCTGTCTCAGTCAATGGCCCTGTATAGCTCATGTCAAACAATATTTTCCTGTAAACCAATAGTGCTTGAACTTTGAAGAATATACCACTATGGTAACTTACAGTGGTGAAGTTTAGAGGGATGCAGTCCTCCCCTCTAAAGGTGCACTGCAAGAGCATGTCGTTGATATCGTGGCCCGTCCGGTTGTAGAAATCCGTCATGTTGAACTGCTTGGCCTTGAAGTGGACAAAATTAGCCTTCTCCTTCAACAAAGCCAGGACTTCTGGCTCAGCCAGGTGAGGGTTAGCAATCTGGTGGTTCTCATTGAGCAGTGCCAGCAGCTCCCCGACGTGGTACAGATCATTCTTCGTGATCTTCGAGAAACGAAACTCATTGAGGTTGCAGAAGGTGACAGCCGGAAAGGTGAGGTTGGGCGCCGCCACCTCGTCAAGTTTAGTGACGTGGGGGAACTCGAAGTAGTAGTACACTCTGTCCATGCACACAAACATCAGTAGACCCAAAGAGCCCATGAAGGAGAGTGTCCATAAGAAGCGCCGGAACGTCATGTGGCCATAGGCGAATATGTGGCTCATGCCATGTAGTGTGGAGGAGTTGGCGAAAACTTGCAGGCTGGACGGCCTCACACTTTCGATGCTGTCTTCAGAGTCTCCCTTCATGGCTGTCATTGGTATCCAGTGAGACAAATGGTAGAAAGTGTGCAACAAGGAAAGTCTAAACACTTGAAAAGCAGCAAGTCTTACAAAAGGTTCTTTAAGATTTCTCAAGAAGCTTTCCAGTTAGTGGCAGTCCTCACTCCATCCGCGACCTCTTCCGCCGTCTCTAAAAAAAGCAGCTGTCATTCCATGCACAACCAAACACAATGACAGCTCCAGAAAGACCAAGTCACTTGAAAAGACAGGAGTGACGCTGTCCAGTTTCTGAGGGAGAAAGCACAAAGAAGTGAAGGGAAACCAAAACACGCTGATGGAAATGGAGTGTGCCTCCTCCAGTCGGCACAGAATGGCTTTACATCGCTATGACAATGGCATGGAATGAATTAGTGAATGGGAAGATTACAAGCGCCGAGCGTCTGTTGCTCGTCGCCAGCTACGTCCCTCTGCACCACTCCCCTGCTGAAAATCAAGGGTCATAGACCTCCTCCTAGCCCACCTCTGCGTTTGACAGCCTTAGCTGGGTTGGTCGTCTCTCCTGGATTCACAGCGAGCTGTGGCAAGCGCTGCCTCCTGGTGTTTTGGAAAGCCAACGTGGTGGTCTCGCCTCGGACAGCAAACGTTTCTTCCTCCAGATCTGGAAATGAGGATTTATGCACCTCTGCCGGCTGCCTGCCTGCCACCCCTCCTCTCTCTCCGTTGCTCTTTAGTAGTCAGGATCCATCCCACTGCTGAGCGTCTGCTTCACCACAGCCTCTGTGTGTGTGTGTGTGTGCATGCAAGAAACATGGGGGGAGGGTGCTAGCAGGGCTGGGGGTGCTTTGACTCTGGGTTTCATGTGATAGGAAAAGCTCTCAACATGCAATGCTGTATTTCAGCTACAGGTAGTTGCAGAGAAGCAACCATCTGCACCATGTGATTGTATCTGAGGTGGTTGGTTTTGCAGAGAAGCACACGCTCTTTTTCCCCACTAAACCTGCATAATAATGTAGCCGGAGTTTGACGAGAGATTGGAGATGATTTTGTATCTTACTGAATGGTAACGGGTGTGTCTGTCATTAGAGACCAGCTTGATGTGCATTTTTTGGGGGGGGGGGCTTAATAGTTCAGGGATCACTTGCAAATCGTGCCTTAAGTGACATGAGATTACGGCTGCTATGATGCTCAAGGGAGATAAATTACCATAACAATGGATGAACAGCCAGGGATAGAGATCCTTCTCAACCGAATTAAATCAATATCCAATCAATGCCCCAAGAGGAGGTTGGGACATAAAGACATAATACTTTATATTTATATTTATTTGTTCAGGAGTCTCTTTTTTAAAATAGATGCAATTCAATTGACATCAAATATTGTATTCGGGCCAATAGAGAATAAAAATAGCTTTCAGAACTATTCACAGAGCCCAGATGGAGTTTGTGCATATGCATTCATATTCTGACTTTTGCAAATATTGTAATGTCCGGATCCTGTTTTTCAGGCTCTCCATTATATCAAATATGCTGAGCATCAGGATTAGCATATTACAATATTATTCTGCATATTTCTACATGTAAATTACTGTGAACGGCACACTGTGAATTGGTTGCTATGTTTAGACTCAGCGAATTTGCCATGTGTAGGTAGCACATACTAAACAATCTTTGAATAAAAGGAAACGGATAATGCAACAACTAAACCTGGTTCATATTTCACATACCTCTGCATGATTGATTACCTGACATTCCCGGATGCGACAGATGCGGTTTAGCTATTTGTTAACAAGGAAAAATACAAGAGCAGTACTTTTGACATGCACTATTTAGAATGAAGAGCAATAGATGGAAAAACAGTGTAACTAAACTAGATTTAATTTTAAACCTGGACTTCAAACGGAGGAGAATCGCATTATTAGAGAGTGGGCGCTGCCTCCCACATCCAAACATCACCATTGAGCTTTTGACCAAAAGTGCTAATCGCTTTATTCCCACTGTTGTGCTCTGGGTGATCGTGATTGGTGTTTTGAGTATGTTCCTACTTTCACCTGAGGGTTGAATGAATAAAAGATTGTACATGGTCATCATATCACACACACAATGACATGAGCAGAGTCACCAACAAAACCACTGTGAAACTACAGAAATTTGAAAACGTCAAAAAAAAAATTAGCAAACTATGGGTTTTAGCCATTATTGGCAGGAAATCACTTGCAGGCTCTTTGTCTAATTGTTAATTGGTCTCCTGCATTGACCTGGAGAATTTTTGCTTCGACTTACTAAAACAGTGCAGTTTTGAGGGCTTTCTTACTTACTTGACCATTTTCTTAACCATTTATCTCTTAGCCAACCATCTGTGGATTTGCTTAACTGTTTTGTGATATTATCCTGTTGCAGGCTTTCCACATATTGCGGTTTCAGTTGGTTTCACTTCAGTTTAAGACAGATGAATAATACCTGGAACATCACTAGACAATTAAATTAACTTGAGAAGATACAGAAGACATTCTACTGCTATTTTTAAACTGGAACAGAACTAAATTCAGAAATAAAGAAGAGGTTCCCTTACAAATCATGAGTGCATGTAAATTGGCCACACCCTAAAGGAAATTAAATTGAAATTACAAGAAGTTATAAATAAGTGTTCTTCCAACATCGTCCAAGTTGTTTGTGTCTTTCTTTCTATAGTTGAAAAGAAATTAAGGTTTTTGAGGAAATAGATTTTTCTCTATATAGTGGATTTCAATGGTGGCCAATGGGCTGAAGGTCCAAACTGCAGTTTTAATGCAGCTTTAAAGGGCTCTGCACAATCCCAGCCGAGGAATAAGAGTTTTATCCAGCAAAACGTTTGGTCATTTTCAAAAAAAAAAAAAACATACAAATGTATATACTTATATATACCAGATATGCTTGTCTTACACTAGCTCAACCTCACGCATTGCATAATCACACACAGACGTGCAAAGAAAGTCAAAAGTCATTTGCAAAAAAAAAAACAAAAAAAAGTAAAATAATGATGTCAGAGGATTCTGAAGTTGGAGAAAATGAGGTGGAGTTTTTCACCCTGCCCTACCATTTTTAACTGAAGTACACAAAAAAACTAACCGCATGTGACTTTTCCAACATGTTTATGTAAGACGTAAAGATGCACATGTGCATAAATTTTTATTTTTGGGGATTTTTTTTAGATTGGACAAACTGTAGAAGACATGTAATGTATACAGCCTTCTTGACAGACTTTCCCTCCTTGGTTAAAAATGGCACTTTTTGCTCTTATACTTAATATGAGTTTATTTATTTTTTATTCTACCCACTACACTAAAATTCTATTTTTCTATATTAACCGGAATTGAAAAGCATTCTCAGTCAATTACAAATGGAGAACATTTCTGCTATGTAATATGTATAAGAGGGAACATATGGACCACACAATGATTGATTTGTTCGACATATGATCAATATTTTCAAAGCTTCATTCAACACAAATGCATGAGCACTTGACATCTGTCAAGAAAAGCACAACAGCATGTCAGTGCTGAGAGCTTGCTTAGCACAAACCATGAGATTTCTCCTTCAGGGAGTCGACCTCTGGTCGTAAGAGGCCATGAAGAAGAGGCTTACTGTCATTCATAAACTGGTTTACATGTACTGGAGTACTCAAACTCTCTAGCCAACCTGCTATGACTCTTCCTTTCTTTCAAACAACAATGCAACACATATAAAAGAGATAATTCACCCCAAAATGATAACACTTAAAAAAAAAACTTTAAAAAGATTTGCTTTACATTTGGATGGAAACCCAGCTACTTATAGCATTATGTTTGAACAGGAAAATTAGATGTGACATATGTTGGAGAAGTTAAATCTCAGTCTATCCAGAGAAAATCTCAGAGAAAACTATGTGATTTTCAGATTTTGTAACGCTTTTCAGGACGGAATATTGTTAAAGGGGTCATGAACTGCCTCTGATCCCTTTTTTTTTTTACTGTTCTCTGAGGTCCACTTATAATGTTACCAAGATTTTTTGAAAAATAAACATTTAGAAGTCATAGGCTATTTTCTGTCCTGTTTTTAACCCCCCTCATGTAGACTCGGAAGCAGGCATTGATCTTCTTCTGATGTGATGTTTAGTCACACTATTACATCATAAAGTGGCACAATCCACTACCTGTCATTCTGGCAGATCTGTTTCAATATACCGTATTTTCCACACTCTAAGGCGCACCTTCAATGAATGGCCTATTTTAGAACTGTTTTCATATATTTTTATTTCTCACTTCATGACCCCTTTTAAATTTGGCCTGCTACCATTTAATTATAATTATGTTCAAGTTATAGCCAATAGCTTTCTAATTTAATCACAACTAAAAATCCAATCTTGATAAATACACAAACAAAATGTGCTAACAAATATAGTACAAACATATGTGCATCACAAGCCCTAGTAATCATTCAGTTTCATTATATGGAAATGTAACATTATCTTTTGTGTTCCATGGAAGCAAAAAAAAAAAAAAAAACAGTGTAAATGATGACAGTTTTATACTAACAAATTATGCCACATGAAATATATTCTGCATGCAGGAGCAAAAGACAAATTATTGCTCAGCTATCTGTGAATATGAAATCGAATAAATAAATAAATAAATTCTACCATCTAGATAAGCAATGACTGGAGAAAAAAGCGCTACAGCAGAGAGCACATGGACTTCCACACGTATAAAAGCACATTCACCAGACACATGTCATTTTTCAGATAAAAAGGATGAAGTGCCCATTGTTTTACAGGCTGTGGGAATATCGCTGAAGTCAGCTTAAACGCTGGAGTAAGACGTGCACACTCAAGTGCGATGCCTTAAGACAAATGCCACAGCTAATATAAAAATGCAAGCATCTTAAAACTGAGACAGATTATATGTATCACCATCTCATTTCGAACCAGTGAACTGCTTGTAACAGACAGAAGAGCATCAGGGTTGCTTCTCTAATGCGTGCTGAGACATGCGGTAAACAATGGAGGATCATGACGCTTTGCAGTTTTGCAGAAGCCTCTTGAGACCGTTTACTGAGAAGCGGCGGTGAGCATAATGACACTGGCCACACTGCTTGACCCAGGAAATAAATCATTGGACATCTGCGGCCAATCTAATGCAATCTAAATCTGTGCGGTGACTAATGGCAGAACATGGCAGTATGATGGGCGTAGAGGACACCCAAAACACCTCATTTATTTAATTCAGGATACTGGATCAGTGTTTGTTTGTTTGTTTATAATTTACTGTAATGCCATTCCAGCTACCACTGCTATTTTCATGGCGAGAAACAAATGGTTAGGCTAAAATGTGTAAAGTTTATTTACTAAATGTTTTTGAGCTTGTCATGGATGACAGATCACGGTAGACAGAAGGCAGAACTTCTGTATTGTCTATAGCACATGCCAAATATGGGCTGCTTTATGGGATTGTTTTTTCTTTTCTTATGTAGAAAATAGCTACATTTACAGAACACTTATACATTTGGCAGATGGGTTTGTCCAGTGTGACAGATTACAATCACAAGCTAAAGATTTTTTCAATTCATTAATTTCCTGGGAATCAAAACCATGACTTGGGTTTACTTGGCACCATACTCTACTGTCTGAGCAAAAACTCAAACAACAGCTCCCTGGCAGATATTCCTTTAAATAAAATACAAAAACGATGTGTTGGCAACTAACCAAAAAGTTGAAGTACTATAACTATACAAAAATCAAAATAACAAAAAACACATAACACAATTACTCAAATTAAAATGAAAACTAAAAATATAAAAATAAAAGCTTTAAAAAACATATGAATGAATAATATATATCATTAATACTAATATAACACTCTCCTTGTAATTGCATTCTACAAAGAACAAATAATTAGTAAAATGACAAAAAAAATAAAAAGACTGCATAATACAATGCATTAATAATGATGAGGTGGTCTTGTAACAAGTTGTCACACACTGAACTGTATTTTCGGTTGTGTTTCTTTCTTGCAAATTTTAAGACTCAGGTAAAAGAACGGTTTCTGTAAATAGATAAAAGGCATAAAAGAAAGGATACACCTCTTTTCTTGAGAGTGGACCTGAGGGTAAACATCAGTCCTGTCGTACAATAAACTTGTCAGATCGGAGGGACTGTGAAATTGAAAATATCAACAGGTCTTGTCCAGTAACAAAAACGTGAAATTGAACATGAGCTGGAATACCCTGCAGCACACAAATCACTGGTCTAGACTAGAAAGCTGAGAAAATTATTTAACAACTCTGTTTTTATAATGCTATTATAATTAAATTGGATTGTGCAAATAAATGCACACAGAAGCAATTACTATACGAGACATGCACACCTACAAAACAGATAAGCATTTTAAAAGGAATAGCTAAATATAAATACAGTTGTTTACTCAATGGGGCAGTATTTTATTTTATTTTTCCTTATAAAGCTCTGATTTAAATCAGCAATTCGCACTGCAATTTCATCAGACTGTTTGCTGACTGCACACGATGACCTTTCACAGCGAACGGCAGTCCAAACATATGAGTCACTTCATAATGATATACACAACTCTCATACTGTACGTATCACTCATGGATGAAGGTATACCAAACAAGATAATAAATGGCTGTTAACTTTTTACCTCTCAAGACAGTCTCTATTGAGATGTAACTCCTTTGGGAAAGCTTACAGATGCACCATCTTTGGTTAAAGTGGGTCATAATCAACAGGACCAAGAGTCAGTTCACACAGTTCTGGGATCTGTATTGATGGGTTATTGAGTGCGTTTCAAATCTCCTGCTGATGTAGTGCTTACATAGGCAATGAAACCAGAGGGGTTCTCGTCTAGAGAAGAGGGTCTATGACCATGAACATTAGGGAACACTAAACAAGATATTTAAATGTTAAAATGTTCAGAGTTTTAAACCACCTTTGTATTGCTCCAACATTGGTGATGTACGTAAATGAACCTATACCAAGGTGTATGTAAACGTTACCTATACCAAGATATCCCTGCTTATTTTTCATCTACTCCACCGGATGATGCAAAACAAGTCATAATGCACTATTCTACCAAACTTTTTTAAAAGCACAGGCTTTTGTTAAAATAACAGATTGATTTTCCACATTTTTTAATTTCCACCCACAGACAGTTGGATTGATAGAGGGGTGGAAACAAAACCAAGTGCAATACGGTCGTTGAAGTTTTTGGATAAAGGGAACACTACAATTTTCTCTCAGAAATTGCTAGTACATAAATATTTACAAAGAAAGTAACATTTGGATTAATAGTGAAATTTTGATTAAAATACAGGCAACATTATTAAAAGCCCACAGAGAATTCCCACTTTAAAGAAGAGTGAAAAGTTGCTGAAACTACTCATCCTCAGGCCTTCAAATGTAATGCCATTTGATGCCAGGTCATGTAAATGCGTTTGTTTCTTCATCTGAAAAGATTTGGATAAATGTAGCATTATATCACTTGCTCACCAATGCATCCCCTGTAGTGAATGGGTGCCGTCAGAATGAGTAATGCACACCTCTCCAGTCCATCAATTAATGTCTTTTGAAACAAGATGCTGAGTGTGCACAAGAAACAAATCCATCATTATGGAGTTCACTTTAAACTGTCCCTTTGGCCAAAATAAGATTCCATAATCCATTATAATGTTTTAAACGGTGAAAAAGTCAATTCACTGCTGTCCCAAATATGTAACATATTTGTTTAGAACGGTTTCGGATTGTTTTCGCTTGTAAACACTGCTTGTTCTGTGCATATTTCTCTCCTGATTCAGACAAGACTATTTCTTGGAGATGGGATAGACAACTCGTATTTCAGCTGGAAGCATTTGCTTTAAATTTAATATAGTCCCCTTGTGGTTTTTTGTGACGTTTTGGACTCTCTGTCTGTTCTAATGAAAAAACAAACTCATCTTCATCTTGGATGGCCTGGGGATGAGCACATTTTCATTTTTAGGTGCTACTCCTTTAAGTTTAACCTAAGACCAACAGTTGTATCTGAACATCTTTCACACTTGCAAATGTGATCATTTGTTCCAATCTTACTGGTTCCTCATTAGACAGTCACTGTAAGAGTTGCAAAATTTCTGAAGCTGTAATAAATTCTAAAATTCAATGCAAGAACCATTTATTAGCCACCAGTGAGCATGTCACATTAAAAGATCCAAGACTGATGACTCTGACCTATAAAAAAAATATCTACGACATTTCCTCAAATTTGTCTCAGACAGCAAAACCACACTTCACAGCAGGCTTAAGAGAAGCAGCAGCGCTCTCTTGTGTCGGTTACAAAAACTCTTAAAATGTTAAAAATTCATACTGGTCGACAACTATTCAGGAGGTTACACAATCTAAATCTAGCCTACATGAAGCTATAATATTTTGGCCATGGCACTTGATTAACAACACTTGTGTGTAATACACACTACAACAAAACTCAATTATTTATTAAGTATGTTCTCCTAAAAAAAGCATGGAGCCAAAAAAATGAAAGTAGCACAGATATTAGCCTCTCATAATTTGCTGTTCTGTAATGGGTATCTGCAGGTGCAGCTCTTTAACATAATTGGCATATTATGGCAGAGACTAATTATTTAACTGTAGGCATGACGAGCAATTTACATCCTCTCACCAACTGAACCCTCTCGTCTCTGGCCAGGTGTTTTGTGCATTTTACTGTAGATTGGGTGCAAGTATGACTGAATCTACAGAAAATATCAATAAATAGTAATAACAAATGTCATGAGTTCTGACTGCTGCCTTATTTGGGTGAAAATATGTTAAATCAAAGGCAAGGCAAGGCACTTTTATTTATAGGGCACATTTCAAACAACCACTGCTGACCAAAGTGCTGTACAATCAGTTCAGACAATATAAAATATATAAATACGTCAGCAGACACAATCACATCATAACCCATTATAAAAACACAACATAAAATTACATTTAACCAAAAGCCAAAGAGAAAAAATAAGTCTTTAGTGAAGATTTCAAACTATCAACAGTGGAAGACAACCTTAGGTGTTCCGGCAAATCATTCCACAGACGCGGAGCAGCAACAGAAAAGGCATGATCACCTTTTAATTTCAGTCTAGTTCGTGGCACAGTGAGTATCAACTTGTTAGAGGACCTTAAGGATCTAAACATTTCCGGGGAAGAAGGTCTGTAATATATTGAGGAGCTTGGCCATTTAACCCCTTAAAACATACAACAATACCTTGAACTTGACATGGTATTCAACCTGCAACCAGTGAAGTGAAGCAGGAATTTGTCAAATATTTTCCCTCTTTCGAGTACCAGTAAGAAGCCTGGCGGCAGCGTTTTGTACCATTTGTAGGCGGGAAAAGGAACAATTAGCAACCTCAAGGTACAGCGAGTTACAATAATCCAGCCTGGATGAAATAAAGGCGTGAATCACTGTCTCCAAATCTTTTCCTGTTAAAAATGCTTTTAATTTCGCAATAAATCTCAAATGATAAAAGCTACTCCTCACCAAGTTAACTTGTTTTCAAATTTAAGGCCGTTATCAAAAATCAATCACTCCCAGATTTTTGGTGTAAGCATGACAATTCTCACTTAAAGGACCCAGTTGTTTTTTTAATCTGTATGTTAGAAGCTGGTGATCCAAAAACTACAACTTCGGTTTTAGAGTCATTCAATGTTAAAAATATTACCTGCCAGCCAGCCTCTTACCTCCTCGAGACAGTTCAACAAAGACGTTATGTCATAATTATCCCATTTTTTAAAGGGAGATACACCTGTGTATCATCTGCATAAAAGTGATATGGAATATTGTGTTTTCGAAAAATCGATCCTATAAGGGAGCAAATACAGCAAAAACAACAGTGGGCCCAAAATAGACCCCTGAGGTACACCACAAGTTAATGGTACAGAAGAGGAAGAAAAATTCCCAATCTCCACAGAAAATGTTCTATCTAATTATATCTATCAGAAAGATACAATTTAAACCAAATCAATGTTGTACCTTGAATTCCTGTACTCAATTACTCAACCGCTCAAGCAAGATAGCAAGATCAATGGTATCAAATGCAGCACTGAGGTAAAAAATGAACAAAATTGCACAGTTACTGAATCCACAACCAGCAAAAGATCATTCAGCACCTTCAGCAAAGCTGACTCTTTACTCTAATGTTGTCTGAAACCAGACTGAAATTAGTCTAACAAATTATTCTCACTTAAAAATATCGTCAATTGATGGAAAACAATCTTTTCCATTACTTTTGATAAAAATGGTCATTTTGAAATTGGACGATAGTTTTCTAAAATATAAGGATCTGAACTGGCCTTTTTTGCGGAGTGGATTCACTACTGCGTGTTTCAGAATTGATGGAACAGTACCTTGAGATAGGCTGCTATTTATAATGGTTAAAACAAAAGGTTCAAGTACACATAACACTTCCCTAAAAAGACGTGGAGGCACAACATCCACGGAGCAAGAGGAAAGCTTCATTTTATTGAAAAGCTCAACAAGAAAAGTAGAAGAAATAGGCTCAAACTCAGTTAAACACGCCGATCATGGGTCATTAAAAGGTGCGTTCAAATCAGATTTGGGGATACAAGAACGAATAGTATTAATTTTATCCACATAAAAATTAAAAAATGATTCACAAATTGTAGGTGTAGCATCAGGAAATGAGAGTGAATTTGGAATTAACACATTATGTATTGTACTAAACAGAGTATTTGGACTGTGTGAGCATGCTTTGCTATAAGGTTAGAAAAATATTTTTCCCTAGCAGCCTTAACAGAGTGCTGGTAGCTCACCATGCAACGTTTCATAATTTCATAGGATACTTGGAGCTCATCTTTCTTCCACTTTCCTCCAATCCTGTCTGAAGGCACAAGTATCCTTGTTAAGCCAAGGACGCGACCTTAACTTAGGTTTCTTAGTTTTAAATAGTGCAACTACATCTAAAACATTACCACACAGAAAATGAAGACACAGTAAGGCAAGCATCACTGAAAAATGCATCTTCGAAATGTTTAGATGTAGCAGAAGTAACAAACCGGATTGGCAATCACAAGATTTAACATTAAGCTTTGAAGTATTGAGTACTGTGTTAAACAATACTGGCTTATGATCTGATACACAGATTTCATCAATCTCTATATTACTGACACAGAGAGCTGCTGAAATCACCAAATCAAGAGTATGGCCTTGTTTATGAGTAGCTTCTGTGATCGACATAGTGAGGTTAAACGAGTCAATCATTTGAAGAAATTCCTTAACCATAGGATGAAAGGGACAACACACATGTACATTAAAATGACCTCAAATTAATAGTTTGTCAAAATACAGTACCAAATCATACAAAGACATTAATTATATTGCAAAACTATCAGCATAAAGCAACCTGCAATGCAACTAAACAACACTTGATATCAAACGATGCTGTGGAGTAGCTGCTTCTTTGAAATAAAATGCAAAACACCATAAAATATGAATTAATACATTTAACAACATTGTAACAATTTAAAAACATTATGTCACTAGGTTTCATGTTTAATTCATCAGTATCAGTCTTGAAAATTACAAATAAATCTTCATGTTTTGTAACAGTGTCTAAATTTGCCATCTAAGAATATAATTAGTCAAAAATCACAGTTGACTAAATTAATCAAATTGGAAATGTAAGTTCATAAGCCAAGCGCATTCATTATGCGATTTTGACAGTAGCCTCTGTAGCAGGGGATCTCTAATATACCATAAACAAGAGGAAAAATAGCTAACAAAATGTTATCTGCGTATTTCTTGTCCTTTAGTTAATAAATAAATAACTTTACAAATTAAGCAATGACACATGAGACAGCCTACACACTTAAAAAGCTAAATAAATAGACTGAAACACTTGCTGGATATCCTGAAAGCTGATCTGACTTCAGTCCGCCACGCCAGATTGAGTCCAGATGCTTTCCAATTAGTGGAAACTTCCGTATACGTCATAAATGGCTGATGAAGGCCTGCTGAAAACCTGCCAAGCGGCAAACACGTCATTGAGAGAACAAAACATTGCTCGGTGTTATTAATAGTAAAAAAAACTAATAATCCAGTATGTCCAATGAAGGAGCAAAGAAGAAAGGTAAAGTACCTGGGGACAAAAAACCGTCTAAACGGAAAGCAAAGAGGAGGGAAACTTATGCAGTGTATATCTACAAAGTTTTGAAGCAGGTGAGAAAGTTTTCATAAATAAAAAAGATGATCGGAGAACAATTACAAAACTGATTCCGAGAGTGTATTTCAAGTGGATGAAATGCGTTTGACGCCGCGTGTGGTGCGACTGCGTTCGATTCGTGAATCATTATATTGAGTCGGATCTTTTCAATGTATCGATGGAACTGATTCAAGGAACCGGTCTGAAAGAATCATTCTGCCTGATCGGTCCAAGTGTTTGTCATTCCTTTTAATGTAAATATTTAGGTACCAAATGGCTTTATGCCGTGAATTATGACCGCTTGCAAATCAACAGAGACCCACCTTTACTAATAAAACGTAGCCAAAAGACCTAAACCGCGGCTTAATTTCAACATTTTGCTCATGTAACGAAACGCAAGAGCATAGAATATATAACAAAAAAAAAAGTGAGCCTATCAGAATCCCCATTTGTGACGGTCATCGTGACGTATGAATCACTTGAGGGTGTGTGGTGTGTTTTTATTTATTTATTTTTAAGTTCAATAACCTACAGTAGTCAACATTTTGAAGTGGATCAAAACCTTTCATCAAAGTTGTCCTAAAACTAAAATGAATTCTCGTCTTAGGACAACTTAAAATTATCTTTTTTATTTTTCCACTTCAAATATTGACTACTTTTATATGACCTTTTTAAAACCTACTGAATATGTGACCTTTAATCATTATGTATCTGTGTCTATACGTTCCTCCATAGGTTCATCCCGACACTGGTATCTCCAGCAGGGCGATGAGCATCATGAACTCGTTTGTTAACGATGTGTTCGAGCGCATCGCTACAGAGGCCTCACGGCTCGCTCACTATAACAAGCGGTCGACCATCACGAGCAGAGAGGTGCAGACCGCAGTCCGGCTGCTGCTGCCTGGAGAACTCGCCAAACACGCCGTGTCAGAGGGCACCAAGGCCGTCACCAAATACACCAGCTCCAAGTGATCACCTGTGAGCGGTCCAAGAGCCGGAGGAGCATTTCAGCTTAAAAAGTCCTATGTAAAATTGGCCATGTTTGCAATCACTCTTCAGTGTTAATAAATGCACACATAAAAAAATCAGTGCAACTGTTCATTATCCTGAATTAGAAAACCAGTACAGAAAAACACAGCAAAGAGGAGAATGTGATTGATTGACTATACCATATGTGCAATGAATTCCATTGTACTTCTATGGTATATGTCCATAAGCATGGAATCACCATTATGAGTTTTGTTAGTAAAATGACTATTTTTAAAAATGTCCACCAGTGCTGTCACCATGGAGTTACTGAATTCAGTGAATACATAATGAATACATGAAGTCATGCATAAGATTCCTGATTTCAAATGTGTAATTTGGGTATGCTTCGTTTAAACGTGATTTGGTGACCAAGGAAAGTCTGAATTTCTGTCTAAAGCTGCATTTTTGATCTACTAAAGATCCTTAATAAAGGGTTTTAGAGTTTAGAGCATGCAGTTTGCAGTGTTTAATATCATGCAGCCCAGGGCCCTCTGGATCTGTGACCATGCATTTACACCAAGTGATGTGCAGAAATCACTAATGTGTTTTTGCCACTAGATGGAGACATTGTAATACTATTGAGATTGGAGCACGAATACGTCAGCAATATTCACAGAGTCTCATAAGATTAACTTTTTCAGGAGTTAGCGAGTGAATTAGTCTCAGATTAGGATGGAATAGAGCAATAATTTCATATACCATGCGAGTATGTTTTCCACACTGGGTTAACTATTTGTATGAGCAAATTAATACAAATGTTGAATCTCTTGAACAAACAACCTATACAGGACAAATACAAAAGCAAACAATTAGATGTCTTTGTGTTTCAAACAAAACAAAACTAATCATGCTGACTTCAAATTAAATGCTTTTTAGAAACGTGATTCTTAGAAACAAAAATATTTTGCCTACACAGTCTACACAGTGTGTGTGTGACAGCTAAATTATATGTAGAGAAAAGATCACAAATATACATTTCAAGCCATACTGGTTTTATCTGTATGTATCAAAAAATATATGTTCATACAGTATTATTATATAATTTAATATAATGTACATTTGTGTGTGTGTGTGTGTGTGTGTATATATATATAATATATATTATAAAACATTTGGCTTTTTGGTTGTTTTTTATAATGTTTTATTATACTTGTTTATTATCAACTAACTATATAGGAAATATGCAAGCTACTGTCGCTTCAAACCAATCACACGTGCCTAAGGTGTCTAGCAAATTGTAATGAATAACTTTTACATAAAAGCGGACAAATTTTCTATTTTTGTGGAGTAATTGGATTTTCCAACATGACGCCCTGTGTCTATGAAGCTTATTTATGGACATGAAATGATATTTACAGTTAAAGACACAAAGCTCGGGTTTTGCACACCTTGTGAGAGATACATGCGTTAGATAAACCAGAATAAGTAGCTTTAAATACAATTTAATTTTCATATTTAAAATGCTGAAATAATAACTTGTCCATTTTACAGTCTAGTAGCCGACCAATGAAGTATTTCACAGTGAAGCTTTGGTGAAAACAAATCATGCTTTGTCCTTCATTAATCAGGGAAGTCTGAGGAACACTGGGCCCCGACATGGTATCTCGTATTCCCAGCCCTCCCTCTCTGGCTCTGGCTCCTACCATAAGCCTTACTGATGATCTTATATATGCTAATGATGGCATGTCTATGGACATATTACAGCGAGGGTGATGGTGTCATTAATGACAATGTCTTAAGCGTTATCGTCATCATCACCATGTTCCCCTTGATCTTGTGGTTTCCTCATAGATCCCCATGCGCTCATTTCATTTCTGCACACACAATCTCTCTTTCTCTTTCCCTCTCCCTCTCTCTCTTTTGGGTGGTATAAGCACATTACGGATGGGGACATTAGTAACTAATGCAGGCACTGGGCCCCGCATTGTTTTGGTGCACAAGTACATCATTAGAAAATGTTCTACTTGGCAGGGAAGCGTGTATTAACTCGGCTCGCAATAAAATGAGGTTGTGATCAATTGTTAAAGTTATCGAGAGCTATTAGGTTGAAATATGAACCTCTCAATTGCCATAATGAAGAGGGTGCCCGATCGTACACAATCAACAGAGCAACATACACTGTGCATTGCGGGTTCCGGGCGCTCGAAAAAGAACGACAGAAAGCAATTTTGCAGAAAGAGAATGCAAGCGCGTCGGCCTAACCTCATTACAAATTTCACCTCATTACTAAATTTCAATAATCTACTCAAAACGTTAGGACCAACCAGCTATAAAACTGAATTGCCAGCTTTTTTTGAGCAACGGGACAATGCGGCTATCATAAACGCCAGTCTCGTGAAGAATTACGTCTCATAATGCCAGCTAACTTTTGATGGCGGCGCCAACGTTGACTCACGATTTTGGCAAACTCGCTGCATAAATTAATTTTATATAATATTCTCTACTGAGGCATATTGATGAGTCTTAGCCTTGGAAATTCAATTAATCCCCCAAACTTAATGTTTCGCAACTGAACAGAGCCCAATCTTGAGGAGAGCAAAGGAAGATTCAGTCTGGTACCACATTAAAGTTGCTGTAGTATTGATAGAGCAATCTTATTACAACGTGTATATCAGCCTACACCACCTTGCCTCACCTCTAGGATGATATACATGATAGAACAATTCAGAATAATGACTTTGTAAGTAATTTTAAAGATACTTTAGTATATATTCTCACTAAACAAGACCAATATTTGCTCATATTGCCACCCTAATTCACTACTGTTCAAAAGTTTGGGGTCAGTAACTTTTTTTTTTTTAACAAATTAATACTTTTGTTAAGCAAGGATGCGTCAAAATGATCATAAGTGAAATTAGAATGTTACTAAAGATTTCTTTTTTTTAAATGTAATAAACACTGTTCTTTTGAACTTTCTCATTCAAACAATGTTGAAAAAGTATCAGTTTCCATTAAAAAAATAACATAAAAATAGAAGCATATTAGAATGATTTCCGAAGGATAATGTGACTGGAGTAATTCAGCTTTTCCATCACAGAAATAAATTACATTTTATAATATATTAGAATAGAAATTAGTTATTTTAATGTGCAATAATATTTCACAATATTGCTGATTTTACTGAATTTTTAAACACACGAATGCAGCCCTGGTAGTAAATCTTTTCAACTTGTGTCTTTGAGTCATGAGTATAAGCTATACCCATTGTTTCATGCTGACATGAGTCTTAAACAGTAAGGAACCACTAGGTTATTTTTTATGAAACAGTTCATGGTCATTTATGAGTGAGAAAGACTAACTGTATTTGCACCACTATGACCACCTTCTCCACCAAAAGATTTGTGACTTCCTTAGAATTCAGCAATAGTTCATCCAGGTTCCTCAAAACAGGATCAACATGATTATCTGCAACATCATCTGTAGGTAAGTGGCCAGAGACTCCTGCATGAAGTCCAGTGGATGTTTACTGTACTGAACAAACCACACACTAATACTCTCCGATCCGTCTTTGCTTCATCAGAGCAGTTTTCTTCTCATCCCAGCATTCTGGATTTCCGCATTCAAAGCTTGCGGCACTATTTAGACAGCATTCAAACAGCTCATAATCATGTTGGTTATTCCTCGAAAAATATTCATTGTTATCAATTAGTTTCAACCAATTAGCTTGCATTTCTAATTCTTGGTCTGCTCTTTGTTCCTTTAATTAGTAAATTCATTAGTACCGTCTAGTGTTGCACGCCAAGTAGATGTTTCAGCAATGTATTCTTATGATTTTAACATGAGGCGCAGTGGTGATGGCAGTATTAAGTGGGAGATAATCAGCAGGAACTAATTGTCTAATTGCACTGATGAAGGTTACCATCATTAGCCTGTTCTGGAAGTCCGGTCCTCAGCAGCAAGCGGACCATCTTAACCCTACAGATGGCCTCACTGTTAAGCTCACGGCAGGACAAAATGACAGACATCTTCTATCCACGGGGAGCAAGACAAACGAGTGTGTGTCTGCGTACGTGCATATGTATATGCGTGTTGCGTGTGTGTTGTCCGCAGGGAGTAAGACGAACGAGTCGAGGGAGTGCTGATTCAATGCACTTCTTTCTTTTTCTTGCTTGAGAAAGTCCCTGCCTCCACAAAAATTGAATGTCCACCATTTGAGAAATGAATTCATGGAAGTCACTGTCTTTTTTCCCCATTAGTAAGTGTTTAGTTCAACGTTTTAAATAATTGCGTTACAAGGAATGATATTTAAAATACATTTGGGAGGCAATGGGGCGGGAAAGTGCCTACATGTTTTGCTGATGATACCCGGGCCATTTGGAAGACATCAAAGTAGTGAGGAGGTAGCCCAGATGCATATTATAAACTCATTATGTGTATCATTTAAAAGGATGTACTCCAGCAGCAAAACAATCTTCCCATTCTCTGCCTCGCCTGTAATGTGTGTTCGCAAAGTCGCAACTTTTTGATGCCTTCAGTCAATGTGACAGCTATTACTGCATTGCAAAATGGAATAAATGTCATTTATATTCCTATTGGCAGGGTCATTATCATATGGATAAGACATTGCGAGTAAGTGTCTTTAGAAGAAACCAAAATCTTGAAATTTCTGAAAAAAAAAAAAGAAATGGCTGATCGTCATTTAAGAAATGATATTCGTAATTATTGCATTATGATGATGATAATTTTTTTATGTTGAGGAAACATGCAAAGATAAACAGACGAGAGTCTGGAATGCATTTTAAATTCAAATGTAAAGTTCCTGATTTTGAATTGAACTGAGGTAGCAAACAAGATGGAGAATTGCAATTTGAATTTGAATGTAGAAATTAAGTGAAATTAAAAATAATTTAACTCATAAAAAATAAGCAAACATTAACCAGAAAAGCTACAAAGTTTGGAAAATTATTTAAAATGCTTTGAAGGTATAAAGGATAAATAGATTCTAACATGCTGATTTGATGGTCCAATGAAAAGAGTGACAATTATTAAATTATTAATATTTCTGAAATAACTCTGACAGAGAGGTTGAAATGCATTGCAAAAAATCAAATGAATTCAAATATTTTTACTTTTATTTTTTCACTGGCGTCATAATTCATGAATACATAATGTAATTATGAGTATATGAAGCACCTAATACAGTATATCAATCTGAAAAGTATCCATAAATGCTGTTATTATAGAAAGGTTTTCTGCAGAGCTGACCTGTTTAGATACAAACAGAAAGTCACTGTAGCTGTAATATCCCACCCATGTGACTCTGTAAAAATAGTTCCGTTTGCATGTGGCCAAGTTCCTACTCAGATATCAAAACAAGCCCAGAGAGCTGAAGCAGAAGGCCATTTAAAAGATCTCAGGCCTTTTAGTGACTCGACCAAAAGCTAGTGTGAAGGCACAATCAGCTTTATGTCTAGAAGGAGTATAATGTATAAACCAAGCTCTCTGTGCTCTTTAGAGCAGGAAAGGCACCAGATGAGACTGGCTGCCCCAGTTCTCAGTGGCTACCTGCTGAGGAAAGAAGCCTGGGACAGGGGCACGTCTTCGAGGCAGACCATGGGAAACCCTCCAGTGGTGTGCCGGGACCCTGTTGTCCAAAATGCCCTGTACACTGGAAATGTACAAGCTGTGAAAGAGCTTTCCTTCAGACCTAGTCATCCAGCCTCAAGGAGGAGCCATGCGCTGGAGAGCAAATGGAAAAGTGAGCGGTAAGAACTCACGTTTGTTTGAGTTGAGTTTGACTGTGCAATTGTCTCCTAGAAATCCGTTTAGACTGTCGTGATTACTTGAACTGATTACCTCTCAGATCTAGTTGGCCAGACAGCATCAGGTTTCTGGATCTTTCTAAAGGTCTTGCCAGGCGGTCTTAAAATAGTCACTATATCTAAAAACAGGCAACAGACTAAGCAAATATATTCAGAGCAATCATCTCCAACATTGTGCCCAGTCTTTAGACTAACCCGGGCAATCAAAGAAGAAGCTGGATTTGCACCTGCTCCTCACTTTACCTCACACATGGGGCCGAAGATTAAGTTTCGCAAACAAAAGAAATATCGCAGCGATGTAATCGCGACGGCTCAGGCATCAGGACTTATCCTCCAGTTCTGGAATGCACTTCTGGTCGGAGATGACCTCACTGTTATTAGTATCGTTGATGACCCAGAATATGCTTATCTCTTAGATGCCATATATGACACCAGCAACATAGAGGAGTGGAGGAACTTCAGGTTCAACTACAGAGGGCTAAGTATGTTAGGGTTAGAAATAATGTGAAATTATGTTAAGATTGCTTACTACAAAATAGATGCTGCTTGTTCAGTTTACTTAATTAAAATGAGCTAAAGCAACAGAATTGCTGTTTTATGACTGAATTTCATTCTGTTTAATTAATTAAAATACATAAAAATGAAGTTTGCTTAATTATTTTGTTTAATGTACAGTAGTTGTGTTGTAACTACATCAATCATTTTTGTTGCATTAACTAAAATGGCATGTGTGGCTTTATAGGGATGTATTATATAAAAATGATTACTTATTTCTTTTAATTATTATTCTTTTTATTATATTTATTTTTTACCCTAAAACATTTCTGTTAATTACAATAAATAAAAATAAACAACAGAAACTTAAAATATGTGATACCTATACTTGGAAAGGAAAATGTTCTAATTTTCAATTAGTAACTTTATGTATTGAAATAACAAAACTGTAAAACTATACACTCAAAAAAAGCTATGAAAAAAAACAGACAGACAGATAGACAGACAGACAGATAGACAGACAGGCAGACAGATAGACAGACAGACAGACAGACAGATAGACAGACAGACAGAAAGACAGATATATAGACAGACAGATAGACAGACAGGCAGATAGACAGACAGGCAGACAGATAGACAGACAGACAGACAGACAGACAGACAGACAGATAGACAGACAGACAGAAAGACAGATATATAGACAGACAGATAGACAGACAGGCAGACAGACAGACAGACAGATACATAGACAGACAGATAGACAGACAGACAGATATATAGACAGACAGATAGACAGACAGATAGATAGACAGACAGGCAGACAGATATATAGACAGACAGGCAGACAGATATATAGACAGACAGACAGACAGACAGACAGACAGACAGATAGACAGACAGGCAGACAGATATATAGACAGACAGGCAGACAGATATATAGACAGACAGACAGACAGACAGACTTATGCTCACCACGGCTGTATTTATTTGATCAAAAATACAGTAAAAACAGTAATAGTGTGAAATATTATTAAAATTCTTTCTATGCATAATAATGTATTCCTGTAATGCAAAGCTTTCAAAAAATAATTCAAAATGAAACAACAGAACTTCTAAAACTTTAAATCTAGACCTTCCATCCAGTTTAAAACTGATTCAATGTCATTTTTTGACCCCAGGTTGAGGCCATTTTTAACCTAACGTTAAGACTAAGTAACTTCTCACTTGTAATTTTGAATGCAGTTTAGCATATTTTAGACTTCCTGAGCAGGTTATTAAAAATTGTGATGCCAAATGTGTGTTTCTGGAATGTTATGTTGTTTAACCAGTGAGTGGCTGTCAATCATAAATTAGACAATGCAAACCTCATTAAATATTTATTGCTTTGTGTCAGTGCAAAGACTTTTGTTCAATTTCAGGTTCTGCGGAAAATTACATTCCCTGAAATGATGAAAAAATAATGTTTACATTTTTTTTTTTTTACTATGTTTCAAACTTTTGAAGTAGATAGAATGATAAGGCATCTTATTCGTATGAAAATAAGAATATTAAACTGGGGTGAAATCTCAAACCTGACTAAAATTAATAACTAGCACAGATAATACAAAATGGCAAGTTTAAAATTGGTTAACAATTTGAAATGTGATTAATTTCTGTTCTCAAGGATCTTTCTTGTCATGCACATTTAGTTCATTACATCAGTGTAGACATTCCCATGCACGTACACAAGCACTCAAACTTTGTCACACTAGCACATCCTCATTTCCAGTATTTCCACGTCAGACTCACCTGCTGTCATAGTTATTTGTTCCCCTATGTGTTTCGGTTACACATAAATTGCTCTCTTCTTATTGCACCCTCCCCGACTGTGTCTTTGAGGTTGTCTTGGGGTCTTTTTATGAGTTTGTGTTTATGTTTGTTCCAATGAAACTTACTGATACTGACCACAAAAATGATAACTGCAAAAGAAACAAATGCTACTGCACTTTGAATTTGAAATTATAGTCACACTGTATCCTGAATGATGAAAAACATCCACATAAGGTTTGGATATGGCTTAAAAAATATTTCATTTAGAAAAATGTTCATAAATAAATGGATACATTAAATTGCAGATATTTTCTGCTCATTGAATGCCATCCACATAAACTAAGCGAAAATATTAAAGCTGTCCAGGCCTGTTCATG
Organism: Carassius auratus; assembly: GCF_003368295.1. Taxonomy (NCBI): domain Eukaryota; kingdom Metazoa; phylum Chordata; class Actinopteri; order Cypriniformes; family Cyprinidae; genus Carassius; species Carassius auratus. The sequence goes on from NW_020528755.1 coordinate 29,417, forward strand.
ATTTCCTGATTGAAAATGAAATAAAGCTTCAGACCATCTATAGTACTGAATATCTGAATCTTCAGATAATCTCATAAATCGTATTTTTTCAGGACTGTGGTCATTGACGTATGAACAAGAGCTGACCACGCCACTGCACATCACCGCTGGCCGAGGTTTCACCGAATGTCTGCGGCATCTCCTCCTGAGGGGCGCTCGAGTGGACCTGGCACCTGGGGGCACCACCGCCCTGCATGAGGCCTGTGAGGAGTGCCAGCCCGAGTGTGTCAAGCTGTTGCTGCAGCACGGAGCCAATCCCAACGCAACCAATGAAGACGGCCAGATGCCCCTGCACGTGTGCACTGAACTCGATTCACTTGAGTAAGTGCTTGTTCAGTTTACAGCAATTACAGGAAATCCTGTGGTGAATTCGGTGATTTCAGATTGACACTTGAAATGAAGGTACGCTACTGGACAAAAGTTTGGAATAATAACAATTTGTTTCATGTTTTTTGAAAAAAGGCTCTTGTGCTCAACAATGCTGCATTTATTTGATCAAAAACAGTTATATTGTGAAATATTATTACAGTTTAAAACAGCAGATTTCTATTTGAATATATATTTTACAATATAATTTATTCCGGTGATGTAAAGCTGAATTTTCAGCATCATTACTCCAGTCTTCATTGTCACATGATCCTTCAGAAATCAGTAAAATATGCAATGAATAAAAACTGAAAACAGTTGTGCTGTATAATATTTTTGTGAAAAAATGTAATCCATTTTTTTTAGGATTCTTTGATGAATGGAAAGTTTATTTAGTTTATTTCAAGTAGAAAGTTCATTTCATATCAAACATCCCATCGTACCCCAAACTTTTCAAATACAGTTTATTATTGTTTTCTGTAAAAAAAAAAAAAAAAAATGAAACAGCACAACGGTTTTCAACTGAAAAAAATAAGAAATGTTTCTTGAGTGCTTCATCAGTATATAACAATGATTTCTGAAGAATTATGTGACACTAAAGACTGGAGTAATGATGCTGAAAATTCAGCTTTCCATCATGGATGCAGCCTTTGTTAGCATAAACGCTAAAAAATTATAAAAACAAAAAACAAAAAACTATTATACCGGACTTTTGATCAGTAGTGTACTTGACTTTGCTGAGTAAGTTATATCCTAAAAAATGTATATTGCTTATGCAGAATGTAATAGAGCCTGGCTGAAGTTCTTGACATGTTTTCAGGTGTGCCAAACATCTACTAGCATTCGGTGCTTTGATCAGCGCTCAGAGCTTGGATGATAACGACACACCCCTTCATGTAGCGGCCCGCCATGGCCTTCCTGATCACATGGAGCTCTACTTACGACACGGAGCTGCACTTAACCTACAAAACGATGAAGGAAACACAGCACTGAATGCCGCCTGCTCCCAGCCTCAGGACTGCAGATCTCTGGAGCGCTACAGCCGTGTTTGCCACATGCTGGTATCTGCTGGGGCGGACATACATATCAGTGACGTGGACAAGCAGACTCCACTGCACAAGGCGTGTAAGAACGCCATCCCTGACGTGGTGGATCTGCTGCTGAAGTATAAAGCCTTGGTCAATGAAATGGATTATGGTGGCGACGCACCGATGCATAACATCCTGAAGGTGGTGGCCTACAAGACTGACCATGAGCCCGAGAGGATTGTACAGGCTCTTCTCAATTATGGATCCATCAGGGTGTGGCCTGGAGCTCTGCCCAAGGTCAGGATTGGACGAGAGCGCTTTCCATTCTAAGTCTCATTATATTCTTAAACCTAGTCAAGAAATGTCTAACGTTCCTTAAAAATTCTGAAGCAGTCTTACTAGGAATAAAATCCTTATCTAATAGTCACATTCTTGCTGGATATACTGAAATGTTTTGTCGCACTTTATTTTAAGGTCCAATTCTCGCCAAGAACAATAATAAAAATAATGACTTTTGCCTCAATAAACTCCTAATTTGCTGCATACTAATAGTTAGTACAGTAATTGTTAAATTATAATTAGGGATGTTGAATTTGTGCTTTATAAGTACTAATAAACAGCCAGTCTGGTAATAATAAGCTTGCTACTAGTTAGTGGTCCCTATTCTAACGTGTCACTCATTTTTATATTTCTCATATATTTCTCTATATTTTTTATCTTTAATGTTCTATGTTTTATTCTTATTTTGACTATTTGTTTAATTATCTAATCAGGATTTTTCATGACTGGTTCCAAATTATTTTTAAATTCTGTTTAAATTCTGATCTTTCAAAATACAGTACTATTTAATATGGTGGGTTCAGTAATATTTTTATTACTTTTTACTTACTTAAATTTATTTATTTATTTATTCATTCAAGCAAAGTCAATAATTTTTACTTTTATAATCATCAAAATATACTTAAAATTACACCATGGTATCCACAAAATATAAAGGGCCATAAATGTTTTCAGCATTGATAATTATAAGAAATGTTTCTTGAGGAGCAAATCAGTATATTAGAATGATTTCTGAAGGATCACGTGACACTGAAGACTGGAGTAATGATGATGAAAATTTAACTTTGCATCACAGGAATAAATTACATTTCAAATATATTCAAACAGAAAACAGTTATTAATATTTCACAGTTTTATCGTACCATTTTTTAGTAGATAAATGCAACCTTGGTGAGCATAAGAGATGACTGTCAAAAACATATATATATATTTTTTTTAAGAATATCCCCAATGCCAAAATGTGTATGTTAGTGTATGCTATTTTTGACGTCTGACAATAAAGTGTCCTGACAAACAAAACAAAACAAGTCAAAACAAAGCGGCAACTCTTAATTTGCATTTGATTAACTGTCAACAAATAAGTTGCCTGTAGCAACCAAATTGCTAATTATGGTTATGCTGTGCATTGCTAGGATATGTTTTGCAGGTTTACTATTATTTTTGCTGTTTTGGTAAAAAATTATAATAAAAAAAAATTCTAAAACTTTTACTATCATATGAAGTAGGAATTTTAAATAATGTATGATTTAAAAAGTACATTTAAGTACATTTATTATTACCTCACAGGGTGCCACCATATTTGTGTGATATCATACTTTTTTTCGAAATGAATGTAATGCAGCATGTAACCTAGAGAAAGAGTCCAGTGATGACTGGTAAAGTAGATGTCAGTGTACTGACATTTTAAATAATGAAATAGATTTGTGTATGAACACAGCTGATAACAGCAAAAACATTAAAGTTCACCCAGAAATTAAAATGGTCATCATTTACTCACTTTCATATCATTTCCAAACCATGTATTACTTATTTCAATAATATATTTGAAATCTATAAATAAATGTATACAAATATTTTTTAAATAATAGTCTATACAATGAGTCAATGTTGTTTGCACCCTAGATTGACTTCCAAAATATCTACTTTTATGTTCCACAAAAGAAAGAAAGTCATGGAATGTCATGAGAGTGGGTAAATAATGATTTTTTTTTTTTTTGGCTTGAAATATATCTTTTAAGAACAAATTGAACTGGATACTAACCTTTCTGCCATTTGTAAGGAACGAACCCACATTTCAAGAAGGCATCCTTCTGTAATCTGTAAATTACAGTTTTCTTTAGCACAGATATTTAAACTATTGATCTAATATATAGAAATAAATGAACTCAAAACCATCATTAAAGTTCACCGCAAGCAGCATATGATCCTTTCTTTGTCACAAATACAGAAATAATTACTTTCAGATGGGTTCAGTTCTGTCTTTCAAAAGCGCACAGTTAAAAACACTTGATACCACGCATCCAACGAGTCCCACTTGTGCCAAATAAATTGCCTGAGTCTTAACGAGGCAAATGTTAATAGGAGATTAATTAGCAGTAATTGCAGAAATTCCCCACAATCCCCCAGAGGGGGGCCCAATCTGTTCATCAGCCCAAGTAGTTAATTATTCCATGTAATGTTCTCCCAAAAATACAACTTTCCACCTTTGACCTCCACAACACAGGTGGGGCTGTTGCACCAGGTGGAAACTGACAAAAAGCTGCTCAGCTATGACCAGCTTCCTTCAACTGTTACTGCAAAAGACTCAGGATAGCGGTTCTTTATCATTTTAGTTATTATTAGCAAAATAAGATCTGATTCACAGCATAATCGGTTGCTGAAGAACATTAAATTTGGATCTGTTTTCAACACTGATAATAATAAAAAATATTTCTTGAGCAGCATTTCAATATTTTATAATGGTTTCTGAAATATCATGTGACACTGAAGACTGGAGCAATGATGCTGAAAATTCAGCTTTGCATTAGAATACATTTTAAAATATTTAATTCATATATTTAAAAATATATTTTCTTTTTTAAATATAAAACCACTATAAACAAGATGAAAAAAAGACTAGATTCTTATTTGATATAGTTTCTTTTCCCTGTTTGTTTGTTTGTTTTTTCTTGTAATATGATGGCTTTATTTTGTAATATATCTGCGCAGGTGTTGAAATATTGCTGCACATCTCCAAGAACAATAGAGGTGCTCTTCAACGCATACGACCGCCTCAAAATCACAGAAGCCTGGGTAGAATCTGTACCTCCTGAGGTGTTTCAGGTCAGAAAATGTCAAACTTTTGACTTATATATATATAATGTGATAAATATTTAAGTAAATGCTAAAAATGTATTTTAATAAAATAAAAATCTTCCAAAAAACAAACAAATATTGTTCTCACAGTACCACATAATATATATTAAGTATACTGTTTTCACACAGAAACACCGGGAATTCTACGAATCTCTGTTTGCACTGATGCAGACTCCTCGATCTCTACAGCATCTGGCTCGTCACAGACTCCGAACATTTCTACAAGGTCGCTTGCACAACGTGGTCCCTAGACTGGGTCTACCAACCTTTCTTAAAAATTACCTAATGCTGGCATTCAGAGACTATATGCACTGACAAAGACCACAAACATAAATTATAAGCATGCAGTGATTGAGTTTTGCTTTATTCTGTGTGATTCTGATTTGATTTGTGTTGGAAAACTGTCCTGTCTTTAATAAAGATGATATAATCAGGTGGCATCTTTATAGGGAATCAATAAATGGTGGTGATGCTTATAATGCCAATCTGTGAGTGAGACTTTCAATGTAAAATGTGTTTTATTATTACTGAATTCTATCATAATGCATTTAGAAAGAGGATAAAAGGATGTTTATGAAGAATAAAACAGGAGGAGGAGGATGCAGAAGGTCTGTATAAAGTTCATAAAGCCTATCCAGTGCAACACATATAACATTAACCACCACACTGGGGCGCCATAGAGCTCAAGTGGAATCTGAATTTGAAAGTTCTCAATCAAATCACTCATGGGATTTCATGCAAAATTGAATGGAATTTTGAATGGAAACTATTTAAAAGTAACATTCCGAATGCTTTAATGTTTTCATTTTCTTGTAAAATGAAATTTTTAAAATGTATTTTTACTAATGTAACAAATTAATTTTAGCTAATTTACTAATGTATCAATTTATGCACTACATTCAAATCTTACTGATTAGTGGGCTAGCTATAAATGCATTTAAGTATTTTCCAGTAAATATGTTCAAACACTGATTTAAATTATATAAAAAGCATTCTTCAGGAAGGCAAGGTTCGATTGTTCTGTTGTATTTTATCAAATTGTCAATTTTTAAGTGCTTGGTTTGACTGATTTGCTTACCTACACTGAGGTTTTCCTTACATTTTCTCATTATCCTTTTTCACGCCATAATTTATATTAACAGAGGACAAAAGAAAAGCTTGCTGAAACATTACAATTCAGTGATTTGACATTCATATTCAACATTTGTAAGGTCATGATTGGACAAGAAGGTATCCGTTGCAAAAGGGGCTTGTCTCTGTCAGTGAATTCTTTTTTAGATGTAAACTATTTCGATATGAAAGCTACTGATTACATTATTTTCAAACTGTTAAGCTCCACAAGTATGCATCCCGTTCATTTTTGTTACAAGCTATTATCAACTCTGAGAAAGGAGCGACATCCTCTAGCCACGCAGAGATATGTGGACATATTATGTGATATGATTATGTCATGAAGAAGCATGCACTTGAATGGTAAGCAGAAGTAAAGGCGGAGCGCAGAATAATAGGGGACAATGTGAGGGCCTCAAGTGTTTAATGATCCTGTCATCTTAAAAAAACTGCAATACAATGCAATGGACATATAAGTAAAAAGATTTACCACAACAAATTATTAAATAATAATAATTGTGGTTGGATTGTAATAACATATTTATTATTAATGATACCTATTATTATTATTATTATTATTATTATTATTATTAGGTTGGATGCTGGTGAAGTGCACCTTTGACATTTTATTATTCAAATGTCAACTTTATGCATATTCTGACCTGGTGTGCTAATATTCCTGTAATATCCTCACACACAGATCACTGCAATCACAGCATAGTTTAGCAATAAAATATGTTTTCCCTATAACGCTGCACTATTCGGATACAAAGCGTCAAAGATAAAGCCTTGGTTTGTGATTTCTGTCTTCATGTGTAGTAGTAACATATATTGAAGAACAAAGGTTATTCGCAATTGTCTGCGAGCAGATCTTTGATAAAAGTCTCATATAAGATGACCAGGAGGAGGGGGCCTCTGATTGTATCCCATTCAGTAGCGTGAGAGAGAGAGAGGGAGAGAGAACGCTGTCTGGTTTCAATAGATCAAAGAGCACTGCTCCTGAATGGAGTCATTTGCAATTATAAGAATAATTAGCATCTGTGGGTCCTCCATCGCTAATCAGAGTCGGAGGTGATGTGTTTATGTCCTCGCGCAATCAGACGGCCAGTTGGAGAGCTCGCGCCCCGCAGGACTCAATAGCGCCTAATCATCATCAGAAGTGAATTGGCATTTAAACGGTAAAATGATCTCCGATTAAATTAATGCTTAGCGGGGAAAGAGAAACCGCTCAGAGGGTACAATTTTAGACCCCTTTTCTTTGTTTTTTTCCTTTTATTATTTTTCTCCTAAAATCGAAATTAGATTCTCAACCATTAACGGATAGAATTGGTTACTTTTTCTCTTAAAGTCTGGCCCTTCTTAATTTTCTGTGTAACGTTACTTAACATCTTGTCAAATTATCTGTAATTTTCAACCAAAGAGCTTTCCTCTAAATATCTGAAGCTCTTTTTTGTTGTGGATCTTTAAAAATACATTAAAATTGATTTCATACAATGACTTGAACATCTGTTATGATAAACACGTTTTCGATTTATGAACTGCAGTCATTTTGATATGATCCAGAGCTTGAAAAAATAAAAATGTCTCTTTAAAAGGCTGAATTAAGATAGGACTAACTTACTTGAACCCCCAGGGGGTCAATGTAAATTTCAAAAATACATTTTTAATAAAAAAAGACAGGTTTTGTTGAGGTCCAATGAAAAAACTTATTGATATTCATGAATTATTGGGTGACTTTCAGGGAATTTCTGTCAGAAATGTAAGTTACTAACGTTATATGTAAATCTGTTTACAACGTCTACGGATTTAATCGGTCTTTTTGCCTCCCTACATCCCAAACATGACGGAAGCCATCTAAACAAAACTTTTTTTGTTATAAAATTTCAATATACATACAAAATATTGAACAAAGTGATACAAAATGACAGTTGGCCTACTTGTTTTGTCGAAGTTCTGCCTGGGTCACAACGGAAAGCGCTCGCGCTGCCTTCTGTTGCTATGGTTACCCCCTCAGGCAAACGCGATAGCGATTTTCGCGCCATTGCTGAACTTCTGTAGTGACTGAAACGTTATTTGAAAACGCGTTTGAAATGTATACATTTTACATTTCCACACAAATGTATAGGATACTTTACATTTCACATCCCAGAATCCCCCCACCGTTTGTTTTGACTGACTTTAGGGAGGTTCAAAGTGTAATTAGGAGGATCAGGCCCTCCCAAAATTCTCACCCTATTCCTGACTTTTAAAAATCATATGTAGCCAATATAAAAAAAGTTATTTTGACAAAAATGTATAAAGTTGTATATACACTTTTTTTTAAAGGTTAAACTAATAGCCTAGCTAGTCTATATAAAATTGCTTTTCCAAGAACTCGATATGTTTGTTCAACTAAATGTAGACATTTCTTATTTTCATCATCTAGAAAACCCATCTATAAACAGATATAGATATTTATAGCCATATTTTGTAATTTCCTCCCAATTTGATCAGGAGTTCACACAGATCTCTACATTCAAACGTCATTTCATCAGTGAAATCTCTCTCTTGGGGATAATTGTCGGCCAGATTCACTCTTTCTCCCAACAGAATAGAAAAGAGTCTCTCTCACAAGAGGGCCAAACATCTGCCTCTCCGCCCTCACGACTCGATGCCATCGGCCTCTGAAAGAATCAACAAAAGAACCGTTGTTATATATCTTCCCTTGAATACAAAGTAATTACTTATCATCAATCAAAATTAATAATAGTTGATTGGGTTGGTGTGGTCAGCGCAGTCGCTTTCCAGAGGAGGGGACTTGACCCACTGGGAAACTACCCCCCTTCTCTCTAGGCGGCCTAAAAAGTCAGGGACTGAATAAGGAAATGAAGCGTAATTTGAGGAAGATGGATGAGTCTCCAGGGCAACTCCCCTTTCTATCCTCTTGTATTGATGATAACCGAGAGAAAGAGAGAGAGGGAGTGCGCGAGAGAGTGAGAGAGAGGGCTGTGCGTGTGTGTTTATGTCTCAGTATGTGACAAACAGAGGCTGAGACACTGAGAGCTCCAGACAAAAAAACGCATCAGGTCTCAGTCAGTTGGACGGCGAGGACCCTACAGCACCATCAGGATAACCGTGGACCACATTCGGGTGATTTGTCTCAGAAGGCCAGTGCACGGGATTTATACGAGCAGCCCGCGCGCAGTTCACCATGCAGAGACCGAGCGGTCCAGGCACGGCGTTTTCCATTGATTCTTTGATTGGCACTCCACAGCCCCGGCCGGGCCACCTGCTCTACACGGGCTACCCGATGTTTATGCCATACCGACCGCTTATGATTCCACAAGCCCTGTCTCATTCGTCGTTACCGTCGGGCATCCCTCCCTTGGCGCCGTTGGCATCGTTCGCGGGGCGCCTGACCAACACTTTTTGCGCGGGGCTGGGGCCGGGAATGCCCTCCATGGTGGCGCTCACCACCACCCTGCCCAGTTTCTCGGACCCTCCAGATAGTTTCTATCCCCCGCAGGAGATGCCGGGACCCCGGTTAGGCGCGGACGGGACGGGGATGAACCGGCAGGAGAGCCCGCATGACGAACTCAAGGGCTCTGAACTCCTCAATTTCACGGAAACTTTTCAGGCGGTTGCAGGTGAGCACCAGACACGAACTCTCACTTTGACAGGTGGTTTAATTACGAGCGCAAAAGGTTCGAACTGCACTCATTCAAAATAAACGTTCTGTTTAGAACCCAAAGGGTTTTACGGGCTGACGCCGAAAGTTCCACAACAAACTTTTATTCTCTAGTTCTTTAGGAATCTGCAACTGTTGAGTTAGATATAAACCTATAAACCAATATGCGAAGTAAAATAACTTTTAATGTAAATGTAAAACGATTTTATATATATATATAGTTTTTGATAAGAATGATGCGCTTTTGGTGAACATAAAGGGCCGCAAAAAATAATTCAGGAACTTTTTTTTTTAACTATGTGGAACTCCATAAAAGCCTTATGCATGGACTTTAAGATGGTTGTAGCCTACATTCAGTAAGAAATGTCATGCCACTTTGAAAGTTAAGAAAAAAAAGGCAATGGCCTTTGAATGAAAATTCACCAACGTTGTTTAAAATAGTCGTTTTGTGTGCTGGAATAACAGTGCATTTTATCATCTGTCATTGTTCTTTTGGAGTTCATAGAATTATCGAAAGACAAATGAACACATCAGAGCTTGAAAACGTCTATTGTCATTTGTTTTTTATTCAGGTTGCACAGGCCTTCACTCCTGTCACTGGAGAGTTTCGAAACAATGCTAAAAAAAACGATTTGGGTTTTAAGAATAATATTTTGTGATATTTCTAAATAATTCCTGCAGTATTAGATATTTTAAAGAGCAGACTGAATCACAAAGCAGACGGTATAAACAAAAGCAATTATTCTGTAGTTTCAGCACAGTGTTTTATTATTTCATAACTATTATAAAATATATATTTTCTCCATCAAACATGCTACAAACGCCTACTGTCATTTCTACTAGAGCTTTCGAGTTTAAACACCATATTTTAAAACATTCGTCATCGAAAACATGCAATGAACTCGCAGGTTGACGCTTTACAGTTATAAATGTAAAAGTCAGTTTTAGAATTGTAAGATTATATTAAGTTTTTTTTAGGATATTTATGGAATAATGTCTATTGAATCAAGCTGAAATCAAACAATAAATAGCCTAGTTAATGTTCTAGTGCACTTAACATTTTTTTAAATCTTGTTAGAGAATTTGACGAATTATTTCTAATTTCTAATTATTTCTATTTCTTTCTCTTTTTTTTGATACATCCCAATTATTTCGAGGATGTCAAAAATGACTCTTCACAATTTAGCCTAACTATTAGTTAAACTTAGATTTTAGAGTGTCGAAATGTTTCACCTAAATCCCACTTTTGTCTTTTGAACTGCACAAATCTGTGTGGAATATTTGTAATGATTAATGTCTTCATTTTCATTCTTTTCAGGCGAGACCAAACTCTATAGTTCAGATGATGAGAAACTGGACCTGAAATCAGCGGAGGCCGCGTGCAGTGACAGGGAGGACAGTTCAGCCGACAGCGAGAACGAAAGCTTCTCCGACGGGAACACCTGCGCTTCAGCGTCCCAGAAAAGTAAACTCAAAGGCGGCTCACAGGACGCGTTACCGCCGGGCAGCTCGGCGGGAAAGAGCCGGAGGAGGAGGACTGCTTTCACTAGCGAGCAGCTGCTGGAACTCGAGAAGGAGTTTCACTGTAAGAAGTATCTGTCCCTCACCGAGCGCTCTCAGATCGCGCACGCGCTCAAACTCAGCGAGGTCCAGGTCAAAATCTGGTTCCAGAACCGCAGGGCCAAATGGAAACGCATCAAAGCCGGGAACGTCAACAACAGATCCGGGGAGCCCGTCAGGAACCCCAAAATCGTGGTGCCCATTCCCGTGCATGTCAACAGGTTCACGGTGCGGAGTCAACATCAACAGATCGAACCGGGCAGCAGGCCATGAACTCCTCAATGAAAGTGACCCTGAACTCACCAAACGAACATTTACATGACCCACGTTCCCACAGGTCAGGGGTCACACACTACAGATGCATGAAGCACACCTAAAAGGAGACAATTCTTGTATCTAGAAGGATGTTCAGTGACTTTTAGGTAACACTTTGTCGACTTTCATCAATTAAAAACAAGTGTCCTGTTAAATGCTTAACGGGTTTAGGCTATATATAGCCTACATTCAATTCTGAATAGCCTATATGAATCAAAGTTTATGATATTTAAACGTAGGCTAACACGTGACCTGTTAAGCATTTAACAGTTATTTTAAGGTGTTATCGACTTTTATATCTGTTCAATATCGACATTACGTTCAGGTTTGTTCTTTTCCTTCTCTCCTCTAAAATGTCTTTATTTCTAATTTATTATTTTGTACATTTGTAAATATTAAATGTGTCCATGCGACACAAATGTGCACTATACCAGACTGTAAAGAGACCTTTTCTTTTTTAAATAAGTATTTATAAGTTGCTGTAAGTGAGTTTTTGCATGTTGCCATTTGTTGTCTTATTTTCCCGTATGATTTTTAACGGGCCGTTCTCGTTGTTTCGACCATTTTTGCATGTGCTCTTAAAGCATTTCTGTCCCTTAGAGGCGGAATCTCCACCAAGTTCTTTGTGAAAAAAAAAGCCGGTGATGGAAATAAATAAGCTCAAGAACACAATGACAGAGTGATATATTCCCATCGACGTCACAATAAATGTGCAATATGGTTGCATAAAACTGTTCAGAGTTGCATGTTGGTTCTTCTTAAATGCTGTTTTAGTTTTTGTCTCTTTGCGAACGAATTAATGAATTACTGACCAAGTCATTGACTCACTGATATATATTTTATACCAAACATTATCCTAAAGTGTCTACTGGCAATTATTTATTGGCAACTATTTGATCACTTTTATTTGTTTATTTATTTATTTATTTACTCGTCCTTAAAATAAATGTAGGCTAATTTAACTACAAAGTCCAGTTAATAATAATTAATTATACAATGACCATAGTTTAGTAAACATATAAGGAAATAATAAGCATACAAATTGAATTATTATATACAATTGATATATAACAATAATGTATGTATACACATACATACATACATACTGTCCATTGTTGAAACTTTATATATTAAGAAAAAATAAATAATATCAGGAAATGTTCATTTTGCAATATCTCTTTCCAGGGTATTTATCATTTTAATGCGCAGGTCACAACTTAGATCCCTATTTTCTTTTCTTAGAAATAGTTGTGGATCCTTTAAATGTGTCTTACCTCTTCTTTACATCTGGCAGATTTACTTTATTTGATGCATTTTGAACAGGTAACAGAGCACATCTGTCATCAGCGTCAAGACACCTTGGGGTACAATTATTATCCTTCTGGTTAAAACTGAACATAGATTTATTTTATTTTGCAGAAAGTGTAAGCATTGTGAAGCTTGAGCCTTCCACATCTCTTCTCTTTAAATGAGCATTATTTGGTCTGAATCATTTCTTTTGGCCTTCTTAAAAAAAAGACAAAACATGTATTATCTGCAGTCTATATTTCCATTCAACATAAACTTATGCAGATATTCAATTTGGATGACTTTGACATGAACATTAACCGTTTAGCCTGTGAAACATTAATTATAATGTTAAATGGGACTATATAGCCACATGAGGAAAATACTTAAAATTCACAGTTTGCATGACAACCTTCATGCTCCAATATACTAAAAAAAAAAGTATTCAATTCAGCTAATGTGCATGTCTGAACTTAGCTTATTTGTTCCTAACTGTGACTTAAAAGTCTCACCGTTAAGTAGGGCCTACTTATATAATTAGAGACATGAATATGAAAGCACACTTATACAACATAATTGAGAAAGACTTACATTGACCCAAAGCAGTAGACAACAATCATTAGAATCTATGATGACCAGTGCAGGTCATCTAAAAGAGAGAGAGAGAAAGAGTGTGTGTGTGTGTGTGTGGTGTGTGAGAGAGAGAGAGAGAGAGGTTTTTTGTTAATGAGCACGGGACTCATTTGTCTCTCTTTGGGAGGCCGTGCTGTCTCAGATGAGAGTGATGGAGCTCTATTACACTGGTCATATCCAACACACTGTAATGAACTTCAACATCAATCATTACAGGAGAGAGCAAAAGACCACGCTGGGTCTCTCTCTCTCTCTTCGTTCCAGGGGTTGAGTCTCATTCAGTCACTACAGTCTGTTCACAGACTACATCAACATATAGTGCAATGCTGAAAATATGCTTTGCATGAAGGTAAGCTATTTACATTTATGCATTTAGCAGATGTATTTATCCAAAGCGACTTACACTGATTCAATATAACATTTGATCAACTCATGTGTTTCCTGGGAATCAAACCCAAGACCTTTGGCGTTGCTAGTTTGAGCAACAGAAATGTAAGGTTAAATTTATGTACAGGAGTATAATATGAAAACTAAACAGCATGAATTATAACACACATTCATATAGTACATTTGATATATATCTGGTTTTCAAAGTAGAAATCTATCATAGGCCACATACACAAAAATGACAAGAGAATTTAATCTTAATCACTGTTCTGTGTGTGAACGGAATACAGGAGTCACACCTGCAAACTGGTTGATGATTGACACAGTGATGATAACCATGGCAACAGGCTGTCCTCATCAGGGGTGCAACAATTCTTGTCTTCTTCTGAGCAAAGTATTAACCAGAGACATGATCATCTAGTATTCTTACCTTTTTAAAATCACAATTTTTTATGCTGTTCTCTGGAGCGTCATGTAGAAAGAAACAGGACTGACAACACCCATCTTCTGCTGCTGTGTGAACATGACAGGATCACATTTATGCATTTGTTAACACGCACTTATCTCATGGTCCTGGCATAATGCTCTGCCTGTTTGAGCTACAGGAATTAGGCACAACCAGTGTGGCCATAACTGGAAGCTGCTTCATCATGGCTAGAACATCAACAGGATGCCAAGTGTAACGTACCATGATGTAAGACACACCAGCAACTGTTTTCTCTCATAAGTGCTAATAGACAGAACGGAAAGCACACCGAGTCTTGAATCCACACCCCTCCATAAAACTGCACCCTGACCTTCTGAAAAACCTGTTGCAGAGCTCATGTCTTCACATTTAGACCGAACTGGTTTTTATTTGATGAAACGAGCTCACTTAAAGGGTGAAAAACAATCCCATAAATTACACACGCAGAAAACAATCTCAATAAACTAATGAGGAATCTCTGAACTTTCTTGACTTGTATTGTCAGCATGTCGCTCTGACACGAGTGTGGAAGTTAATTGCTTCAGCCTCCAGTAACCGCTATGTGGTAAATGCCTATGAGCTGTTGCATTTACATATCCCTCATTTTAGAGACTCTGCTAATTAGCATTCTCATTATGCCAATTATACTAGCTTTAATTATTATAGCACCGCCACTAAAAAAAAAAAAAAAAAAAAAAAAAAAAAAAAAAAAAATATGACTCGCAAACCAAATAGCCTACAGAGATATTCCACAAGGTGCTGTTCCGAGGATGCGGTGATGGGAATAACAGCACAGCTTGTCAGAGCGGACACTCTCATTATGACAATCAGATTAATTGCTTAATTGATATCCGAGCATTTGTTTCATTAACGGATCGTTAAGAAGCGCGAGGTACTGGCTATTCCCGTTCCTCGGCGGAAGCGGCCGAGTCTTGGAAGAGGAGGGACGGGAAGCCGAGGCCTGAATCCTGGGGAGTGTCTGGTGGACGCCCACGCCGCTGATGTATGGGCAGATGCATCAAATCACACAGGATAAACAAGCGATGAATTTCATCAGTGCCATCATAGCCTTAATTTGGCTGCCTAATGAGTCAGAGCTAGTGGCGGAGATAAAAGTTGTCAGAGGCGCGGCTCTAATGAATTTCTTGCCACTTGTAATCAAGGTTGGCTGTCTGAGGGGCCATGATTAATGGAACCCTGGAGGATTCCCTCGGCCTTCAGCTCTCATTACAGCTAATGCATTCTCAGGCAAATTAACGCACTGAGAAGAGCGAGAGAGAGAGAGAGAGAGAGACGCGGAGAATTCAGACGAGGACGGGAAAGAAAGAACAAGGGATAAAATGCAAGATTGAGAGAATGCGAGGAAAGAAAACATAAAAAGACAATTAAACAGCCTATGAAAGCTAAATTGACTTTTTCGCGCTTTTAGTCCATGTCTGGAAGCTTTGAGAGGAGCATATATATGCTAATATATAAACAAACGAGAGTTTTAAGCACAAATATCTTCCAGATTCATTTTGTTTACGTCACAACCATGCAGGTGGTTCTGAACTTCCGGTTCTATCCTACTGATAAAAAAATGTTTATGGTTTTTGGTTAATGCCTGAAATAAGGTGTGTAGTTAACCCAGGCTTTTAGATTATTATATGACATATGTAATTACCCCACTCAAACACAAGTGGCTAAATGGTATAGGCCACGAAAAGCTAAAGTAATTTAGCCTTCTCACAAGCCAATTATACTAAAGAGATTTCAATAATAGAAAAGTATACAGGATTCTAATTCATTTCTATCATATTTTTGGAACATTAAGATTCTGTAAAATTCTGTTCAATTTCTTTGCAACCGCTT
>NW_020528756.1:0-162898 GCF_003368295.1 Carassius auratus
AGATTTCTGAAGGATCACGTGACACTGAAGACTGGAGTAATGATGATGAATTTAAACTTTGCATCACAGGAATAAATTACATTTCAAAATATATCAAACAGAAAACAGTTATTTATATTTCACAGTTTTATACGTACCATTTTTTTAAGTAATATGCAACCCTGGGTGAGCATAAGAGATGACTGTCAAAAACATATATATATATTTTTTTTAAGAATATCCCCAATGCCAAAATGTGTATGTTAGTGTATGCTATTTTTGACGTCTGACAATAAAGGTGTCCTGACAAACAAAACAAAACAAGTCAAAACAAAGCGGCAACTCTTAATTTGCATTTGATTAACTGTCAACAAATAAGTTGCCTGTAACAACCAAATTGCTAATTATGGTTATGCTGTGCATTGCTAGGATATGTTTTGCAGGTTTACTATTATTTTTGCTGTTTTGGTAAAAAATATAATAAAAAAAAATTCTAAAACTTTTACTATCATATGAAGTAGGAATTTTAAATAATGTATGATTTAAAAAGTACATTTAAGTACATTTATTATTACCTCACAGGGTGCCACCATTTTGTGTGATATCATACTTTTTTTCGAAATGAATGTAATGCAGCATTAACCTAGAGAAAGAGTCCAGTGATGACTGGTAAAGTAGATGTCAGTGTACTGACATTTTAAATAATGAAATAGATTTGTGTATGAACACAGCTGATAACAGCAAAAACATTAAAGTTCACCCAGAAATTAAAATGGTCATCATTTACTTCATATCAATTTCCAAACCATGTATTACTTATTTCAATATATATTTGAAATCTATAAATAAATGTATACAAATATTTTTTTAATAATAGTCTATACAATGAGTCAATGTTGTTTGCACACCCTAGATTGACTTCCAAAATATCTACTTTTATGTTCCACAAAAGAAAGAAAGTCATGGAATGTTGAGAGTGGTTAATATTTTTTTTTTTTTTTTTTTTTATATTCTTTTAAGAACAAATTGAACTGGATACTAACCTTTCTGCCATTTGTAAGGAACGATTTCAAGAAGGCATCCTTCTGTAATCTGTAAATTACAGTTTTCTTTAGCACAGATATTTAAACTATTGATCTAATATATAGAAATAAATGAACTCAAAACCATCATTAAAGTTCACCGCAAGCAGCATATGATCCTTTCTTTGTCACAAATACAGAAATAATTACTTTCAGATGGGTTCAGTTCTGTCTTTCAAAGCGCACAGTTAAAAACACTTGATACCACGCATCCAACGAGTCCCACTTGTGCCAAATAAATTGCCTGAGTCTTAACGAGGCAAATGTTAATAGGAGATTAATTAGCAGTAATTGCAGAAATTCCCCACAATCCCCCAAGAGGGGCCCAATCTGTTCATCAGCCCAAGTAGTTAATTATTCCATGTAATGTTCTCCCAAAAAATACAACTTTCCACTTTCCACAACAACAGGTGGGGCTGTTGCACCAGGTGGAAACTGACAAAAAGCTGCTCAGCTATGACCAGCTTCCTCAACTGTTACTGCAAAAGACTCAGGATAGCGGTTCTTTATCATTTTAGTTATTATTAGCAAAATAAGATCTGATTCACAGCATAATCGGTTGCTGAAGAACATTAAATTTGGATCTGTTTTCAACACTGATAATAATAAAAAATATTTCTTGAGCAGCATTTCAATATTTTATAATGGTTCTGAAATATCATGTGACACTGAAGACTGGAGCAATGATGCTGAAAATTCAGCTTTGCATTAGAATACATTTTAAAATATTTAATTCATATATTTAAAATATTTTCTTTTTTAAATATAAAACCACTATAAACAAGATGAAAAAAGACTAGATTCTTATTTGATATAGTTTCTTTTTCCTGTTTGTTTGTTTGTTTTTTCTTGTATATGATGGCTTTATTTTGTAATATATCTGCGCAGGTGTTGAAATATTGCTGCACATCTCCAAGAACAATAGAGGTGCTCTTCAACGCATACGACCGCCTCAAAATCACAGAAGCCTGGGTAGAATCTGTACCTCCTGAGGTGTTTCAGGTCAGAAAATGTCAAACTTTTGACTATATATATATAATGTGATAAATATTTAAGTAAATGCTAAAAATGTATTTTAATAAAATAAAAATCTTCCAAAAAACAAACAAATATTGTTCTCACAGTACACATAATATATATTAAGTATACTGTTTTCACAACAGAACACCGGGAATTCTACGAATCTCTGTTTGCACTGATGCAGACTCCTCGATCTCTACAGCATCTGGCTCGTCACAGACTCCGAACATTTCTACAAGGTCGCTTGCACAACGTGGTCCCTAGACTGGGTCTACCAACCTTTCTTAAAAAATACCTAATGCTGGCATTCAGAGACTATATGCACTGACAAAGACCACAAACATAAATTATAAGCATGCAGTGATTGAGTTTTGCTTTATTCTGTGTGATTCTGATTTGATTTGTGTTGGAAAACTGTCCTGTCTTTAATAAAGATGATATAATCAGGTGGCATCTTTATAGGGAATCAATAAATGGTGGTGATGCTTATAATGCCAATCTGTGAGTGAGACTTTCAATGTAAAATGTGTTTTATTATTACTGAATTCTATCATAATGCATTTAGAAAGAGGATAAAAGGATGTTTATGAAGAATAAAACAGGAGGAGGAGGATGCAGAAGGTCTGTATAAAGTTCATAAAGCCTATCCAGTGCAACACATATAACATTAACCACCACACTGGGGCGCCATAGAGCTCAAGTGGAATCTGAATTTGAAAGTTCTCAATCAAATCACTCATGGATTTCATGCAAAATTGAATGGAATTTTGAATGGAACTATTTAAAAGTAACATTCCGAATGCTTTAATGTTTTCATTTTCTTGTAAAATGAATTTTTAAAATGTATTTTTACTAATGTAACAAATTAATTTTAGCTAATTTACTAATGTATCAATTTATGCACTACATTCAAATCTTACTGATTAGTGGGCTAGCTATAAATGCATTTAAGTATTTTTCCAGTAAATATGTTCAAACACTGATTTAAATTTATATAAAAAGCATTCTTCAGGAAGGCAAGGTTCGATTGTTCTGTTGTATTTTATCAAATTGTCAATTTTTAAGTGCTTGGTTTGACTGATTTGCTTACCTACACTGAGGTTTTCCTTACATTTTCTCATTATCCTTTTTCACGCCATAATTTATATTAACAGAGGACAAAAGAAAAGCTTGCTGAAACATTACAATTCAGTGATTTGACATTCATATTCAACATTTGTAAGGTCATGATTGGACAAGAAGGTATCCGTTGCAAAAGGGGCTTGTCTCTGTCAGTGAATTCTTTTTTAGATGTAAACTATTTCGATATGAAAGCTACTGATTACATTATTTTCAAACTGTTAAGCTCCACAAGTATGCATCCCGTTCATTTTTGTTACAAGCTATTATCAACTCTGAGAAAGGAGCGACATCCTCTAGCCACGCAGAGATATGTGGACATATTATGTGATATGATTATGTCATGAAGAAGCATGCACTTGAATGGTAAGCAGAAGTAAAGGCGGAGCGCAGAATAATAAGGGGGACAATGTGAGGGCCTCAAGTGTTTAATGATCCTGTCATCTTAAAAAAACTGCAATACAATGCAATGGACATATAAGTAAAAAGATTTACCACAACAAATTATTAAATAATAATAATTGTGGTTGGATTGTAATAACATATTTATTATTAATGATACCTATTATTATTATTATTATTATTATTATTATTAGGTTGGATGCTTGTGAAGTGCACCTTTGACATTTTATTATTCAAATGTCAACTTTATGCATATTCTGACCTGGTGTGCTAATATTCCTGTAATATCCTCACACACAGATCACTGCAATCACAGCATAGTTTAGCAATAAAATATGTTTTCCCTATAACGCTGCACTATTCGGATACAAAGCGTCAAAGATAAAGCCTTGGTTTGTGATTTCTGTCTTCATGTGTAGTAGTAACATATATTGAAGAACAAAGGTTATTCGCAATTGTCTGCGAGCAGATCTTTGATAAAAGTCTCATATAAGATGACCAGGAGGAGGGGGCCTCTGATTGTATCCCATTCAGTAGCGTGAGAGAGAGAGAGGGAGAGAGAACGCTGTCTGGTTTCAATAGATCAAAGAGCACTGCTCCTGAATGGAGTCATTTGCAATTATAAGAATAATTAGCATCTGTGGGTCCTCCATCGCTAATCAGAGTCGGAGGTGATGTGTTTATGTCCTCGCGCAATCAGACGGCCAGTTGGAGAGCTCGCGCCCCGCAGGACTCAATAGCGCCTAATCATCATCAGAAGTGAATTGGCATTTAAACGGTAAAATGATCTCCGATTAAATTAATGCTTAGCGGGGAAAGAGAAACCGCTCAGAGGGTACAATTTTAGACCCCTTTCTTTGTTTTTTTTTCCTTTTATTATTTTTCTTCTAAAATCGAAATTAGATTCTCAACCATTAACGGATGGAATTGGTTACTTTTTCTCTTAAAGTCTGGCCCTTCTTAATTTTCTGTGTAACGTTACTTAACATCTTGTCAAATTATCTGTAATTTTCAACCAAAGAGCTTTCCTCTAAATATCTGAAGCTCTTTTTTGTTGTGGATCTTTAAAAATACATTAAAATTGATTTCATACAATGACTTGAACATCTGTTATGATAAACACGTTTTCGATTTATGAACTGCAGTCATTTTGATATGAATCCAGAGCTTGAAAAAATAAAAATGTCTCTTTAAAAGGCTGAATTAAGATAGGACTAAGCTTACTTGAACCCCAGGGGGTCAAATGTAAATTTCAAAAATACATTTTTAATAAAAAAGACAGGTTTGTTGAGGTCCAATGAAAAAACTTTTTGATATTCATGAATTATTGGGTGACTTTCAGGGAATTTCTGTCAGAAATGTAAGTTACTAACGTTAATTAATCTGTTTACAACGTCTACGGATTTAATCGGTCTTTTTGCCTCCCTACATCCCAACATGACGGAAGCCATCTAAACAAAACTTTTTTTTTAATAAATTTCAAAACATTGTACAAAATATTGAACAAAGTGATACAAAATGACAGTTGGCCTACTTGTTTTGTCGAAGTTCCGCCTGGGTCACAACGGAAAGCGCTCGCGCTGCCTTCTGTTGCTATGGTTACCCCCTCAGGCAAACGCGATAGCGATTTTCGCGCCGTTGCTGAACTTCAGTAGTGACTGAAACGTTATTTGAAAACGCGTTTGAAATGTAAACATCCAGAATCCCCCCACCGTTTGTTTTGACTGACTTTAGGGAGGTTCAAAGTGTAATTAGGAGGATCAGGCCCTCCCAAAATTCTCACCCTATTCCTGACTTTTAAAAATCATATGTAGCCAATATAAAAAAAGTTATTTTGACAAAAATGTATAAAGTTGTATATACACTTTTTTTTAAAAGGTTAAACTAATAGCCTAGCTAGTCTATATAAAATTGCTTTTCCAAGAACTCGATATGTTTGTTCAAACTAAATGTAGACATTTCTTATTTTCATCATCTAGAAAACCCATCTATAAACAGATATAGATATTTATAGCCATATTTTGTAATTTCCTCCCAATTTGATCAGGAGTTCACACAGATCTCTACATTCAAACGTCATTTCATCAGTGAAATCTCTCTCTTGGGGATAATTGTCGGCCAGATTCACTCTTTCTCCCAACAGAATAGAAAAGAGTCTCTCTCACAAGAGGGCCAAACATCTGCCTCTCCGCCCTCACGACTCGATGCCATCGGCCTCTGAAAGAATCAACAAAAGAACCGTTGTTATATATCTTCCCTTGAATACAAAGTAATTACTTATCATCAATCAAAATTAATAATAGTTGATTGGGTTGGTGTGGTCAGCGCAGTCGCTTTCCAGAGGAGGGGACTTGACCCACTGGGAAACTACCCCCTTCTCTCTAGGCGGCCTAAAAAGTCAGGGACTGAATAAGGAAATGAAGCGTAATTTGAGGAAGATGGATGAGTCTCCAGGGCAACTCCCCTTTCTATCCTCTTGTATTGATGATAACCGAGAGAAAGAGAGAGAGGGAGTGCGCGAGAGAGTGAGAGAGAGGGCTGTGCGTGTGTGTTTATGTCTCAGTATGTGACAAACAGAGGCTGAGACACTGAGAGCTCCAGACAAAAAAACGCATCAGGTCTCAGTCAGTTGGACGGCGAGGACCCTACAGCACCATCAGGATAACCGTGGACCACATTCGGGTGATTTGTCTCAGAAGGCCAGTGCACGGGATTTATACGAGCAGCCCGCGCGCAGTTCACCATGCAGAGACCGAGCGGTCCAGGCACGGCGTTTTCCATTGATTCTTTGATTGGCACTCCACAGCCCCGGCCGGGCCACCTGCTCTACACGGGCTACCCGATGTTTATGCCATACCGACCGCTTATGATTCCACAAGCCCTGTCTCATTCGTCGTTACCGTCGGGCATCCCTCCCTTGGCGCCGTTGGCATCGTTCGCGGGGCGCCTGACCAACACTTTTTGCGCGGGGCTGGGGCCGGGAATGCCCTCCATGGTGGCGCTCACCACCACCCTGCCCAGTTTCTCGGACCCTCCAGATAGTTTCTATCCCCCGCAGGAGATGCCGGGACCCCGGTTAGGCGCGGACGGGACGGGGATGAACCGGCAGGAGAGCCCGCATGACGAACTCAAGGGCTCTGAACTCCTCAATTTCACGGAAACTTTTCAGGCGGTTGCAGGTGAGCACCAGACACGAACTCTCACTTTGACAGGTGGTTTAATTACGAGCGCAAAAGGTTCGAACTGCACTCATTCAAAATAAACGTTCTGTTTAGAACCCAAAGGGTTTTACGGGCTGACGCCGAAAGTTCCACAACAAACTTTTATTCTCTAGTTCTTTAGGAATCTGCAACTGTTGAGTTAGATATAAACCTATAAACCAATATGCGAAGTAAAATAACTTTTAATGTAAATGTAAAACGATTTTATATATATATATAGTTTTTGATAAGAATGATGCGCTTTTGGTGAACATAAAGGGCCGCAAAAAATAATTCAGGAACTTTTTTTTTTAACTATGTGGAACTCCATAAAAGCCTTATGCATGGACTTTAAGATGGTTGTAGCCTACATTCAGTAAGAAATGTCATGCCACTTTGAAAGTTAAGAAAAAAAAGGCAATGGCCTTTGAATGAAAATTCACCAACGTTGTTTAAAATAGTCGTTTTGTGTGCTGGAATAACAGTGCATTTTATCATCTGTCATTGTTCTTTTGGAGTTCATAGAATTATCGAAAGACAAATGAACACATCAGAGCTTGAAAACGTCTATTGTCATTTGTTTTTTATTCAGGTTGCACAGGCCTTCACTCCTGTCACTGGAGAGTTTCGAAACAATGCTAAAAAAAACGATTTGGGTTTTAAGAATAATATTTTGTGATATTTCTAAATAATTCCTGCAGTATTAGATATTTTAAAGAGCAGACTGAATCACAAAGCAGACGGTATAAACAAAAGCAATTATTCTGTAGTTTCAGCACAGTGTTTTATTATTTCATAACTATTATAAAATATATATTTTCTCCATCAAACATGCTACAAACGCCTACTGTCATTTCTACTAGAGCTTTCGAGTTTAAACACCATATTTTAAAACATTCGTCATCGAAAACATGCAATGAACTCGCAGGTTGACGCTTTACAGTTATAAATGTAAAAGTCAGTTTTAGAATTGTAAGATTATATTAAGTTTTTTTTAGGATATTTATGGAATAATGTCTATTGAATCAAG
Organism: Carassius auratus; assembly: GCF_003368295.1. NCBI lineage: Eukaryota > Metazoa > Chordata > Actinopteri > Cypriniformes > Cyprinidae > Carassius > Carassius auratus. The sequence goes on from NW_020528756.1 coordinate 7,833, forward strand.
CTGAAATCAAACAATAAATAGCCTAGTTAATGTTCTAGTGCACTTAACATTTTTTTAAATCTTGTTAGAGAATTTGACGAATTATTTCTAATTTCTAATTATTTCTATTTCTTTCTCTTTTTTTTGATACATCCCAATTATTTCGAGGATGTCAAAAATGACTCTTCACAATTTAGCCTAACTATTAGTTAAACTTAGATTTTAGAGTGTCGAAATGTTTCACCTAAATCCCACTTTTGTCTTTTGAACTGCACAAATCTGTGTGGAATATTTGTAATGATTAATGTCTTCATTTTCATTCTTTTCAGGCGAGACCAAACTCTATAGTTCAGATGATGAGAAACTGGACCTGAAATCAGCGGAGGCCGCGTGCAGTGACAGGGAGGACAGTTCAGCCGACAGCGAGAACGAAAGCTTCTCCGACGGGAACACCTGCGCTTCAGCGTCCCAGAAAAGTAAACTCAAAGGCGGCTCACAGGACGCGTTACCGCCGGGCAGCTCGGCGGGAAAGAGCCGGAGGAGGAGGACTGCTTTCACTAGCGAGCAGCTGCTGGAACTCGAGAAGGAGTTTCACTGTAAGAAGTATCTGTCCCTCACCGAGCGCTCTCAGATCGCGCACGCGCTCAAACTCAGCGAGGTCCAGGTCAAAATCTGGTTCCAGAACCGCAGGGCCAAATGGAAACGCATCAAAGCCGGGAACGTCAACAACAGATCCGGGGAGCCCGTCAGGAACCCCAAAATCGTGGTGCCCATTCCCGTGCATGTCAACAGGTTCACGGTGCGGAGTCAACATCAACAGATCGAACCGGGCAGCAGGCCATGAACTCCTCAATGAAAGTGACCCTGAACTCACCAAACGAACATTTACATGACCCACGTTCCCACAGGTCAGGGGTCACACACTACAGATGCATGAAGCACACCTAAAAGGAGACAATTCTTGTATCTAGAAGGATGTTCAGTGACTTTTAGGTAACACTTTGTCGACTTTCATCAATTAAAAACAAGTGTCCTGTTAAATGCTTAACGGGTTTAGGCTATATATAGCCTACATTCAATTCTGAATAGCCTATATGAATCAAAGTTTATGATATTTAAACGTAGGCTAACACGTGACCTGTTAAGCATTTAACAGTTATTTTAAGGTGTTATCGACTTTTATATCTGTTCAATATCGACATTACGTTCAGGTTTGTTCTTTTCCTTCTCTCCTCTAAAATGTCTTTATTTCTAATTTATTATTTTGTACATTTGTAAATATTAAATGTGTCCATGCGACACAAATGTGCACTATACCAGACTGTAAAGAGACCTTTTCTTTTTTAAATAAGTATTTATAAGTTGCTGTAAGTGAGTTTTTGCATGTTGCCATTTGTTGTCTTATTTTCCCGTATGATTTTTAACGGGCCGTTCTCGTTGTTTCGACCATTTTTGCATGTGCTCTTAAAGCATTTCTGTCCCTTAGAGGCGGAATCTCCACCAAGTTCTTTGTGAAAAAAAAAAGCCGGTGATGGAAATAAATAAGCTCAAGAACACAATGACAGAGTGATATATTCCCATCGACGTCACAATAAATGTGCAATATGGTTGCATAAAACTGTTCAGAGTTGCATGTTGGTTCTTCTTAAATGCTGTTTTAGTTTTTGTCTCTTTGCGAACGAATTAATGAATTACTGACCAAGTCATTGACTCACTGATATATATTTTATACCAAACATTATCCTAAAGTGTCTACTGGCAATTATTTATTGGCAACTATTTGATCACTTTTATTTGTTTATTTATTTATTTATTTACTCGTCCTTAAAATAAATGTAGGCTAATTTAACTACAAAGTCCAGTTAATAATAATTAATTATACAATGACCATAGTTTAGTAAACATATAAGGAAATAATAAGCATACAAAATTGAATTATTATATACAATTGATATATAACAATAATGTATGTATACACATACATACATACATACTGTCCATTGTTGAAACTTTATATATTAAGAAAAAATAAATAATATCAGGAAATGTTCATTTTGCAATATCTCTTTCCAGGGTATTTATCATTTTAATGCGCAGGTCACAACTTAGATCCCTATTTTCTTTTCTTAGAAATAGTTGTGGATCCTTTAAATGTGTCTTACCTCTTCTTTACATCTGGCAGATTTACTTTATTTGATGCATTTTGAACAGGTAACAGAGCACATCTGTCATCAGCGTCAAGACACCTTGGGGTACAATTATTATCCTTCTGGTTAAAACTGAACATAGATTTATTTTATTTTGCAGAAAGTGTAAGCATTGTGAAGCTTGAGCCTTCCACATCTCTTCTCTTTAAATGAGCATTATTGGTCTGAATCATTTCTTTTGGCCTTCTTAAAAAAAAGACAAAACATGTATTATCTGCAGTCTATATTTCCATTCAACATAAACTTATGCAGATATTCAATTTGGATGACTTTGACATGAAACATTAACCGTTTAGCCTGTGAAACATTAATTATAATGTTAAATGGGACTATATAGCCACATGAGGAAAATACTTAAAATTCACAGTTTGCATGACAACCTTCATGCTCCAATATACTAAAAAAAAAAGTATTCAATTCAGCTAATGTGCATGTCTGAACTTAGCTTATTTGTTCCATAACTGTGACTTAAAAGTCTCACCGTTAAGTAGGGCCTACTTATATAATTAGAGACATTGAATATGAAAGCACACTTATACAAACATAATTGAGAAAGACTTACATTGACCCAAAGCAGTAGACAACAATCATTAGAATCTATGATGACCAGTGCAGGTCATCTAAAAGAGAGAGAGAGAAAGAGTGTGTGTGTGTGTGTGTGTGTGTGAGAGAGAGAGAGAGAGAGGTTTTTTGTTAATGAGCACGGGACTCATTTGTCTCTCTTTGGGAGGCCGTGCTGTCTCAGATGAGAGTGATGGAGCTCTATTACACTGGTCATATCCAACACACTGTAATGAACTTCAACATCAATCATTACAGGAGAGAGCAAAAGACCACGCTGGGTCTCTCTCTCTCTCTTCGTTCCAGGGTTGAGTCTCATTCAGTCACTACAGTCTGTTCACAGACTACATCAACATATAGTGCAATGCTGAAAATATGCTTTGCATGAAGGTAAGCTATTTACATTTATGCATTTAGCAGATGTATTTATCCAAAGCGACTTACACTGATTCAATATAACATTTGATCAACTCATGTGTTTCCTGGGAATCAAACCCAAGACCTTGGCGTTGCTAGTTTGAGCAACAGAAATGTAAGGTTAAATTTATGTACAGGAGTATAATATGAAAACTAAACAGCATGAATTATAACACACATTCATATAGTACATTTGATATATATCTGGTTTTCAAAGTAGAAATCTAGTCATAGGCCACATACACAAAAATGACAAGAGAATTTTAATCTTAATCACTGTTCTGTGTGTGAACGGAATACAGGAGTCACACCTGCAAACTGGTTGATGATTGACACAGTGATGATAACCATGGCAACAGGCTGTCCTCTCATCAGGGGTGCAACAATTCTTGTCTTCTTCTGAGCAAAGTATTAACCAGAGACATGATCATCTAGTAATTCTTACTTTTTAAAATCACAATTTTTTATGCTGTTCTCTGGAGCGTCATGTAGAAAGAAACAGGACTGACAACACCCATCTTCTGCTGCTGTGTGAACATGACAGGATCACATTTATGCATTTGTTACACGCACTTATCTCATGGTCCTGGCATAATGCTCTGCTGTTTGAGCTACAGGAATTAGGCACAACCAGTGTGGCCATAACTGGAAGCTGCTTCATCATGGCTAGAAACATCAACAGGATGCCAAGTGTAACGTACCATGATGTAAGACACACCAGCAACTGTTTTCTCTCATAAGTGCTAATAGACAGAACGAAAGCACACCGAGTCTTGAATCCACACCCTCCATAAAACTGCACCCTGACCTTCTGAAAAACCTGTTGCAGAGCTCATGTCTTCACATTTAGACCGAACTGTTTTTATTTGATGAAACGAGCTCACTTAAAGGGTGAAAAACAATCCCATAAATTACACACGCAGAAAACAATCTCATAAACTAATGAGGAATCTCTGAACTTTCTTGACTTGTATTGTCAGCATGTCGCTCTGACACGAGTGTGGAAGTTAATTGCTTCAGCCTCCAGTAACCGCTAGTGGTAAATGCCTATGAGCTGTTGCATTTACATATCCCCTCATTTAGAGACTCTGCTAATTAGCATTCTCATTATGCCAATTATACTAGCTTTAATTATTATAGCACCGCCACTAAAAAAAAAAAAAAAAAAAAAAAAAAAAAAAAAAAATATGACTCGCAAACCAAATAGCCTACAGAGATATTCCACAAGGTGCTGTTCCGAGGATGCGGTGATGGGAATAACAGCACAGCTTGTCAAGGAGCGGAACACTCTCATTATGACAATCAGATTAATTGCTTAATTGATATCCGAGCATTTGTTTCATTAACGGATCGTTAAGAAGCGCGAGGTACTGGCTATTCCCGTTCCTCGGCGGAAGCGGCCGAGTCTTGGAAGAGGAGGGACGGGAAGCCGAGGCCTGAATCCTGGGGAGTGTCTGGTGGACGCCCACGCCGCTGATGTATGGGCAGATGCATCAAATCACACAGGATAAACAAGCGATGAATTTCATCAGTGCCATCATAGCCTTAATTTGGCTGCCTAATGAGTCAGAGCTAGTGGCGGAGATAAAAGTTGTCAGAGGCGCGGCTCTAATGAATTTCTTGCCACTTGTAATCAAGGTTGGCTGTCTGAGGGGCCATGATTAATGGAACCCTGGAGGATTCCCTCGGCCTTCAGCTCTCATTACAGCTAATGCATTCTCAGGCAAATTAACGCACTGAGAAGAGCGAGAGAGAGAGAGAGAGAGAGAGACGCGGAGAATTCAGACGAGGACGGGAAAGAAAGAACAAGGGATAAAATGCAAGATTGAGAGAATGCGAGGAAAGAAAACATAAAAAGACAATTAAACAGCCTATGAAAGCTAAATTGACTTTTTCGCGCTTTTAGTCCATGTCTGGAAGCTTTGAGAGGAGCATATATATGCTAATATATAAACAAAACGAGTTTTAAGCACAAATATCTTCCAGATTCATTTTGTTTACGTCACAACCATGCAGGTGGTTCTGAACTTCCGGTTCTATCCTACTGATAAAAAAAATGTTTATGGGTTTTTGGTTAATGCCTGAAATAAGGTGTGTAGTTAACCCAGGCTTTTAGATTATTATATGACATATGTAATACCCCACTCAAACACAAGTGGCTAAATGGTATAGGCCACGAAAAGCTAAAGTAATTTAGCCTTCTCACAAGCCAATTATACTAAAGGATTTCAATAAGAAAAGTATACAGGATTCTAATTCATTTCTATCATATTTTGGAACCATTAAGATTCTGTAAAATTCTGTTCAATTTCTTTGCAACCGCTTTCATTACAAAGACAACGTACATAATAAAAAGAAAAATTCTCAGGAGCCTCAAGTCCAATAAGAATCTCATTGGTATGGTTTCAAAATATGGTAGAAATTCTTATTAGAACTATTTTCTTATCCATCAGAATTGTTTTGATCCATCAGGACTTTTTTGACTCACAACCTTTTGAACATTTTAAATAACATTAGTTGTGATGCTAAAAGCTTTTAAAGCCTAACTGTAGATTTATATTTGGCAACTGCATTTAGGCTTCAAAATTCAAAAGTTGGTTTCATTTGTGAAAGGTAACATGATGAACAAGATGTGTAAGAATCATACAATTTTGTTGGATAAAGTTTTTTGGGTTGGCCTACAAAACGACATCATCACAGCAGCACTCCATACAAGTAAAAGATGATACTATTAAGATTAAGATCTTTTTGTGAACGAATATACAAAGCATACTATTTAAAAGCTTATTAGTCAGTTTTTAGGACTAAACTAGATACTGATGAACTATATGAACTAAAATGTTAAAGATTCCATCAACTTTTCATGAAAATATTTTATATACAGTATATTCCATGATCATGTGTTTAGAGTTGAGTAAACACAAAAAAGCTTGAAGACATTTTGACAGTCTTAAGCACACATTTTCATAATCTTATGAACAAGGAATGAATGACAAACTTTCTCAGGTATTCATGGTAGAAATCGTTTTATTGGAGTGTTTATTATGTCAATAGCCAGCCAAGCATTCAATCACACAACAGCTAACTCTCATGAAAGCGCTCCATCAGGTTACGAAGGAGCAATTAAAAAACAATGGCAAACTAAAAGGAACAACATAATGCTATCAAACAGCTCAATAAAAGCAACAACAAAAGGAATTATTTACATCTTGCTTTTATAAATATGTCAAATGTACATATAATACACAAAGTACCTCAACGGCCAGACAATGTGGACACATTGAGACCCAAAACCAGGTACCAAAAAAAAAAACAAAAAAAAAACTTTAAAACAAAATGATGCGTCTCTCTGCTATACGGCTACTTTATGGGTGCATCCCAGCATTCAATAAGCCTGCAGTCTCAGGGATGACAGGCGAGTGTTTTAATATCATTTTCAACTGCCATATTCCCAAAAGTTTATCTTAGCAACCTCATGTAATACACAGGAGCCCAAACTTAATGTATATTTAAAAATAATCTAAAAAAAAAACATGGGGTAACTTTCCATGCATATCACTGGGAATTATCCTCCAGAATTCAAACAGGTTAAAAAGATGTTCAAAGCAGCTGAATCAAAAATCAATGGCAATTCTCCTAAAGCTTACTTAGATGAGGGTTGCATGTACAAATCTGACTCGAAAAAGAAAGAAAACGTACCTGCTAGAAGGTAAAACACCTAAAAAAACATGTAAACTTAAAATACTGTCAGGTAAGGACATCTTCCTCTCGCTTTCCCTTTAACTCACATGTGCCAAATATCAAATTCCAATCATGATTTCATATTTCAAGTAAAAGTTTATGGCGTACACACTAGCAAATGAGGGTTAAGGCTGATAGGTTTCAGATGGGTACGTAACGACCATCTCATCCCGAAATTGCCCACACGACACACAGCTAGCTGCAAGAGGGAGCAGGAAAAGCTATTTTATACACACAGCTGTACATAATCCACATCGCCATCCCATCCGTCCCATTCAGTTAGAAACACACGCCTGGATTCTAATGGATACAAAAACTGCCACACCGTCACAAGTGTGGAGGTCATTAGACTCGTAACAAAGGAGTTGACGGCGAGAGCGTCTTATTTTGTAATCTTGTGTGTCGGTACCGTCCGCTGCTGCTGAATGGATCTGTCATTAGGCAGGAGAGGGACGTCAGTGTCAAACAGTTAGAAGACCACTTCAGAGCGGTCCAGAAATGATTCGCACAAGGCATCCGTAATAACACAGTATTTATCAGGTAATCAGGCCTTTTCAAGACAATCACGTAGAGGCTAAATGTAAAATAGCAATGAGTGTGATGATTTGGGTTTTGTTCTATTGCACGGATGCTACAAATGGTAATGCGTTACCCAGCAGCCTTGGTGTTTCTGAGATTCGTTCAAGGGCACAATGGTGGTATTTAACTATTAAAAGTGTGAAGTTTGCGTGAAAAATTTTGGATTTTTAGCATTAAACAATAATAATAATAAAAAAAAAACAATTACAGTACGTTGAATTTAATGAAACATTTATGGATCTTCGTGTGAAACTCATTAAAACATGTCCAGGTCACCCACAAAGTAAAATGAAAAAATAAAATCAGTTTTTTAGAATTTTTTAGAATTAAAAAAATTGATGACCATTGAGATTTTTTGGATTGCGAATCCCCCCCCCCCCAAATTTTTTCCACCATAATATTCAATATTGAAATGCATCTGGATATTTTTAAATCGTATTTTACTGTTTATTTCTGTCAATATTATTCTTATTATTGTAAGACTTACTATTGTAAGATTCTTATTATTGTATAGTGATTAAAAAATAACAATAAACTATTTTAGACTCAATTAAACCTTAAAATTAGTAATAGTAAATATTTTTTTCTTTTGATTTAAGGGTGAAGTACGCAGACATGTTCTTTACAGATTTTACCAAAATCACTGATTTAAAGGGACAGTTCACGCAAAAAATTAATTATTTAATTCATTCATAAATCATTATTTACTCCTCCTCATGTCATTCTAAACCCATATGACTTTATTTGTTCTGTGGAGCATAAAATAATATATTTTGAAGACTGTTTCAGTTCTCTCTGACTTCCATTATATCGACAAAAAATACAATGGAAGTCAATGGGAACCAGAACTCTATGGTTACCAACATTCTTCTAAATATCTTTTTTTTGTGTGTTTGTGTGTGTGTATTCAGCAGAAGAAAGAAAGTTTGTAATGACATGAAAGACAGTAAATAACAACAATTTAATGTTCTGGTGGACAGAAACGCGTGGGCGCAAAGCGGAGGATCCATTAGTGTCGTCAGATTATTTCTAAACCGATGCACCTAAAAAACGAATCTTATTTTGTTTAGAACCTGTTGCCCATCATTTCATTTTCTGTTCTATACACACACAAGAAAGGATCCTTAAAAACAATTTTCTTCAGCTTAAAAACAACACGCATTGATAATGTTAACACTGCTAATTCTCGCGGCACGCTAACATGGGTCACAGGAAGTCGTCAGGACGGTAATGGGTTTACGTGACACATGTGGCACTACGCATAGTTTCCTAATAAAGACGTATTGTACTGCTGGGGGAAACGATGTCATTTAACGAGAGCAGCATCTATGGGAACATCAACATCAGACACTAGAGACACTGCGGGCCACGATCACATGATGCTAACACTACGGTTCAGCTCGCATTGAGCGTTGTTGTTGATGTTGGGATTGTGTCGGGTGGCCGTGGGCCGTCGCCGGGGCAGCCGTGTTGGATGAGGATGTCCACGCACTCCTGACTTCCTGCTCGCTGGGCGTAGGACATGGGCGTCTGAGCACGGGCGTCACGGCTCTTCACATCCACGCCGTACTGAAACAGAGGATGAATGAATGGAGGAGGAAAACTTGTGAATGAAAGGCGCTTCCAAAAAGCGAGGTCTTACCCAGATGAGCAGCTGCGTGATGACCACGTTAGCCATGGCGCAGGACAGGTGCAGGGCGGTACGTCCGTCTCCGTCGCCGTACGTCTCGTTGACCTCTTCTTTGGTGCCGTGGGCCAGCAGGAGAACCACCAGCCTCAGGTCGTCCTCCACCACGGCCCGCAGGAGCTGCTGTCCCAGAGGCACGTCTGACTGAGGAAGCCCCACCAGGAACATCTTCTGCTCGTACTTCGCCCGGATCCAGCGCTCCTTCTCTTCCCTGAGAATCAGGACACAAACAGAGCTCAACTTTTTATTCTTCTAAACACACGGTTTTGTTGATCAGTGTTCATCCTGCTAGCTAATACCATTCCAGTGTAGTGAATCAAATCTAAACTCTGAATCAACAAACTCAATTTATAAAATCCACATTTTAGAATATTTTATCCAAAATGTATGCAGGTAAATATAGCTGCTTGGTACTAGGTTTTGTTATATACATTTAAATAATTAAATAATCTATCTACAACTATCTATCTGTCTATCTATCATATTTTTATATTTAGTATATTATTTTATAATATTGCATTTTTTTTTTACTTCCAGGAATTTCACCAATTTGAAAAAAAAAATGTATATGAACTAAAAAAAAATAAATGTTACACATAATTAAGGCGTGTTTTACACAATATATAAATAAATGAATATAATACATTTATAAAATAACAAACGTATAGGATATTTAACATTATAATATTTATTCATATTTATATTTGCATTAAATGCTTTAAATATTTAATGCATTTAAAATTAGTTTAAATAAAAAAAATCTATAAATGTTCTACCTATATATATATATATATATATATATATATATATATAGTATGTGTAAATGTTAATTTTATATCAATCTATTTTCTATTGTTTAGTTTATTAGTTCTATGAATAAAACAATAAAAATCATGTTAGAAATAATTTCCCTCAATTTATAAATAGGCAAGGCAAGTTTATTTTCATACGCAATGGTAATTCAATGCTTTGAATATAAGAAGAATTAAAATAATCCTAAAAAATAATCACACCAATAAAAACAAGGAATTAAAAAAATATATATTTAAAAATTTATTTCAAATGACTTAATACAGTTAAGAATAAAAATTATTATACATAAAATACAGTTCAGATAAACTGATTGCAATTAAATAGAATAAATATATAAAATTAAACCTTTATAGGATATTTAACAATATTCAGTGATATACCTGTATATGACTGACAATTTTAGCTATATTTTATTTATATTTTACTTGCATTAAATGCTTTATAATAAAAATGCAGTGTATTAATGCCTATAATATTATAGTGTATAAATTCGCTCCCAGCCCTAACATCACCTCCAGTCTTTCTCCTACTTTGACAATCACTGGTTAAATGTGACTCTGATACATTAGATAAACTTTGCGACTTATGAATACACGACAGTCCCAGCAGAGTCTGAATTCCTGACATAATCGTATCTCTGACTTCGAGGAAGTCCAGAGTAATTCAGTTCTGATTATGATGGAGGTCACAAGGGATGCAGGTTAAACGTACAAATCACACATCCTCAGCCTTAACTTTCCCTTAGACCGCTTTCCATCGGCATCTAGAGGGTTAAAGTCTGTCTGGCTATCGAAAGGTTACACATTGTGAACAGCATGTCTATCGTGGATAATACAGGAGTGTGTGCGTGGCGGGGAAGCCGTGTTTTTTATCGCTGCTGTCAGTGTTGTCAGTCCTGCCCGGTGAATCCCCACAAAGGAGGCCCTCTCAACACTGGCCCCTAAACCCTCTAGGGGGCCGCCGGCAGCCCGCCAGATCGAAGACCCAAAGAAAAGGGCTGAAAGAGACACACTCGGACCAGAGAATGGAGTCCAACTCTTCAGCGCGCAGCAGACTTCTATCTGTCCCTCTCTATCACCCGGCCGCCCCCTCTTCTCTCTTCTGCTGGCATTCACACTGATGGCGAGGGGCACAGTGCTAAATTAAAATCGATACGAGGGGATCTGAGCATGCTCGGTGGCGGTCTGACCCGCTGACCCCGCGCGGCGGGTGATAAGAGGAGCAGAAAGGAGCTGTTGTTTTCCTCGCCGGGGTGAATGACACACAGAAGAGGCTGTGAGAGAGAGAGAGAGAGAGAGAGAGAGAGAGAGAGAGAGAGAGAGAGAGAGCTGATGGAGGTAAAGAGAGTCTTTCCCCCAGGGACCACACGGGACCAGAACCACAGCTCTAACGCTGATGACAACAAACCAACAAGACGATAGAGAGAAGTGACAGAAATAATGACAGCTACAGTGTGGATGAGAATGGAGCGGCTAGTATTGAATTATTCTTAATGAAATATACACTTGCAAGTCTACATACTCTGTAGACATCACTGTACTAATATTCTTCATGCATTTACATTTTCATCATTACAAAGTTGAGCGACTACCATAATTAGTAATTAACTGAGTAAAAGAAAAACGAGAATATACACACACAGCTTTTAAATTAAATAAAATTGTAAATAATTTAATATTTAAAATTGTAATATTATTTAATGATATTAATAAACATGTAATATTTAGCCAAATACAATTTATGTTTTTTTTATCTGCAATAAAAGTACATATTTGTAAATTTACATAAATTTATAAAATCTTACATAAATAATTATAATAAAATATATAAGTGCAAGAAAATTCTATAAAATGTTTTAAATATATTTACATTTTTCATTCATTTTCCATTAAATGCTTTAAAACGTTTACAAATATTTAACCAATGATAAGTATTTAAAAGAGCTTGTCAGTCAAACTTTATTATGCCATTGGATCCTCAAGCTCTCGCGAAACCTCGTCACTTCACGCCGCCTCCAGACAGATCTCCAGTTTATTCGCAAAGCAAGGGTAAACAAATAACTGTTTGAATAGTACAGCATGTTCTTTACTCAAACACTGTCTGTAAAGGCTAATGTCTTTGTGCGTTTGAAGACTGGAGGAGTAGGTTTTTTGCAATCTAGCAAATATACTTTTGTACGTTTTAAATATCCTGTGCGTAAGCGCTTTATAGTTTATATCATGAGATATTGGCCAAGTGTATTAAACACTTGCCTCAAATGCGGACAAAACACATATCTCCTCATTTACCGGCCAAAGACCTTGTTAACTCCATTTGAGCTTGTTTTTCATTTAGCCTAATGTTAATTGCACTTGTCTGAAACAACACCAACACTGACTTTTTCCCCCCTTTTCTTTCTTTTCCCCCCTGTTTAAGTAAAGTGTTTTATTTGTGAACAACCATCAGACATCATATTGTGTGTATTTGGTTGCTTAAACTCAACAAAGTATGAAAAATAACTTGTATATTATACGCGCAAGCTTTGGATGTGACTGTGAGGGCACATAATACAGCCTGTGGAGCGCGCGAGTACCAAATGGCTTAAAATACTTAAAAGGTGTGCAAATTATACATTTTTGTAACAATGCAACAATTACAGGATTAGTCAAGTGACAGTTCTGTCAGCCGTCCCGATCGAAATGTGAGTCTTGTATCGCAGCGTGCAGCAGGTCGCTGTAGTGAAGAATAACAATAACATTTCAAGAAATGTAAGATTAAAATTAGTGCCATAACGTTAGTCATTGCTAAACTGAATATTGATGTTTTTTTTCTTTCATAATGTAATCATCTATATGTACCGTAATGCTGCAAAGCCAATGTTTTAAGGCAGTTCTGCATGAGAATCAACACAAACCGTCGCAAAACAAGTGCTGAGCATTTTATACAGAGACTAAAACTTACATTTACATTTATTGAAACTTACAGCAGCAGTGATTGGTGGTATGATGGGAGTGTAAATGAAGCCACGCCCCTATGGGGTACAAACATATACTTCAACAACACTCACTAGAATTTCATCCCAAAAAAGAAAAGAATAATGAAGGACAGAGGAGGAAAAGCTTATGTTTGGCACCCCATCATCATGTCAATAAGCTCCTCTCACATTTCCATAAAAAAACGCACGAATCTAAATCTGAAAACCATTTCAACGGTCTGTAATCAGTATCTTATTTGGAGGTATATTATGCCTTAAAAAAATTAATAAGAAAAGCATTCAAACAAACTTGAACTAAAATGCTAAAAGGAATCCCTTAACGTCTAATGAAGCGCTTACATTGCATGCGTTCAGAAGTGCACTCTTACGCTGAACAACAGCAGCTTTATGAAGCAGAACAAATGTTGTGGCATCTCCAAACTGATAATCTGTTATCCTGTGCCACCATTACATTCCCCTGAAGACAATCGCGTGTGTACGAGCAAGTGTTGTTTAAGTCACTTCGCCAACAATGGCATGAGCTAATTAAGTAAGCCACATCTTTAATGCCGTTTCCCGGAAAATCCTGACAGGTCTTTGTGAACAAGGCAGAGAGCAATTGAATGGACTCTGGGCACAGTGAATCGTTCTTCAGAGAGAGACTCAGTGTGTGTGTGTGTGTGTGTGTGTATAATTAGCCTCCCTCTCCTCCTACTTCAGCAGTCAATCTTTCAAAGCTTGTTTTTCTTCTGAGGAGACCCACCCTGTTGTTCTCTCTTCATCTGAATTCTTTACAGGAAACCCTCCATGCCATCGCAGGGGTTTAAGAGGGTGGGCGACTCTTAAACTCTAGGAGGAGAGCGGTTTAAAGTGGAGGAGGGTGAGTTTACACTAGTTTAACGAGGGAGAATCAATTTTGACAAGTTGAAGGACAGATTCATTTGCAGGGTTACTAACAGATACAGTTAATGGAGTGAAAATGGAGTTTGTGTGACTTCCTTTTCTTAAGTAGTAAACAAAAATTGAACGTTTATGCTGCTGTTTTCCTGTCAGACTCCCTTAATTATCATGAAGGAGCCATAAAAGTGGGCCATGCGATTTGTGCACTATTTAAAGTCCTTTGTTTTCATTGAGGAACAGATCAAATCTGCATAAAGATGAACAGAGCCAGGTTTGACATCAATGACGATCAAATCAATAAAGGAAGTCAAGAACCAATTGACTGACATGAAATCTAGCATGAAAAGTCTCCAAACATTTGGGTATTTTCCTCACACAAAGCTTTAAAACGAAACAAAACAAAACAAAACAAAACTAAAATAAACTAAACTAAACTAAACTAAACTAAACTAAACTAAACTAAACTAAACTAAACTAAACTAAACTAAACTAAACTAAACAAAAAACAAAACAAAACAAAACTAAAAACTAAAAACAAAACAAAACAAAACAAAACAAAACAAAACAAAACAAAACGTTATGTTCAAATAAAAATAAATAAATAAATAAACCTGGTACAATAAAACTGCTTTTTAAATTTTTTACTTTGACTGCACAATAAAAAAAAAAAGATAAAAGAAAAGAAAAGAAAAGCAAAGAAAATCATTCATGATATCTGTCCATATTGCCAAAAAAAAAAAAAAAAAAAGCTAAAATAAAATACAGTTCTTTTTAGGAGCTCTATGACATCTGTTCACATACACTATGAATGTAAAATAAAATAAATAGTAAATACACAATATGTCTCAACATTCAAAATAAAGTAAAAAAAACAACTAAAAAACTTATGTTGTTTTTAGAGCTTCATGACATCTGTCCATATTTGAAATGAAATTAAATAAAATGAGGTACTCCTTTGTTTTTTGAGCTTTATCATTCCAAATTCAAAATAAAATATAATAACTGCTGAGACTCAGATTAATGGACATTGCTCAATTGTTTCCATTAATTAGATATGAGATTTACAAGTTATCAGGACACTCTGGGTAGATTTTGCATGTATTTAAGCCTCTATACACAACTGATCCGAATAGTTCCTATTGACAGCACTTTATGAAGCTTTGAAATGTTCTCTCAGTCAGTTTACAGTCACCTGTCCTTGAAAAGGAAGGGGGAAGATTTCAGAAGCAGCAACAGACTTCTCGAATCCCCCGGACACTGCCACTTGAAAGGAGAAGTGTGAAAGAGAGGAAGAGAGGGGCTGGTAATCCCGCCTCAGACTTTTGTTTGAAATGGAGACCCAATCCAAACACAGGGCACTGTGCGGAGGGGTTTATGGGAGAAAGCCGAGAAGCCATGAAAAGACACTTCCTCTCGGCAGGAGGAAGAAAAATAAAATGTGCAGCTTTAGCGTGTCAAAAGCGAGGGAGGGACGAAGAGGCCAGGAAAGAGTGATGAGATGGAGGGAAGATTCTCTCTGCAGGGGGAGAAAACCACATTCAGGAAACACACACACAAATACACACACACACACTGGCACACACATATTTGCAGTGAATATCAGGGTTGCTTGGGGGACATCAGCGGACTCGAGTGTGAGAGAGACTAGAAGCCTGAAAAGGAGACCAAGTACTCTTTATATCCAACTTGACTTTAAATGCTGTTAACTGCTTCAAAGAGAACAACAATAACATTAACACTTAATAATGTCACTCAATAATAAATCATCAAAGTCAACATGAAATTAGTGCTGACCCCTGTTTACTTTCTTAATGTTTTATTGTGCACGATTGAAAAGTGCACATTATACTTAAGAAAGAAGGTTATCTTTAAATCGAAACATTTTTAAAATTAATCAAACTTAAATATTATAATTAAATAAATATAAATACACTTAATTATAAATGTTTTTAAAATATAATAACAAATGTTAATAATAATAATAATAATAATATTTAAATTGCATAAATATATTTATAAAAAATTAAATTAAATTAATTAAATGAAAAAATTTAATAAAAAATAATAATAAAAAGGAAAATAAAAGTTATTTTCTGCTGACATAATGAAAGAAAAATACTATTATTGAATTAATATCAATATATTCATTCTAAATGTTTTGTTTTAAATATATGTAAACAAATTAAAAATACAATAATAAAGAACATTTTCTGCTGACATAATAAATATCAATTTAACATGCAATTAATTAATTAACAAAATATATATAGTATAATTAAATGTATGAACAAATTAAAAACAACTGAATTAATTATAAACAAAAAGAAAAATAAATATATTTTCTGCTGACATAAAGAAAAATAAAAATTTAACACTTTTTTTCCCTTGTTTTTGAAATATTTATGAAATATTTACACACACACACACGTCACAATTAATATAAATATATTTTTATTATTAATACTTTTGAAATATAAAAATAAAACTTCAGTTATATCCAAAATACATCATATTTAATTAATTAAAATTATTTAATTATTTAAAATATAAACAAATATGTGATACCTAAATGCTGAAATACAAACAAAAAGTTAACATTAAAGTTATAATCAAAGTTGATATATTAAAGCCCACTTTTCACAACAAATACTGATGGATAAAATCAAGTCTCACTAAAGACTTCCTTTTGGATAATAATGTTCACTTTAAAATACAGTTACAAATTTTTCATTTAGACTAGAAAATGAAAAACATGTAATAATATATATCATGAGGTCAGTTTCTAGCATCTCCTGACCCTAACAATCACGGAAACGGGAAAATGATTCCTGTAGCCTGGCCCAGAGAATCAGCAGCACATGAATGCACTCCAATATGGAGGAAGAAACAACAGGGCAATTACTCAACCCACACTAAACGACACACAGGGATTTATGAGAGGGTCCCTATGTAGTGCACATTCAAGGGGAGGCGTCTTTCCAGGAAGACCCAAGAGCAATTGGACATGCAAGTGAAAGTGGACCATCTGAGACACAAATGATGAGGGCGTGGAGGAAGGTGAACGCCCTCTTCACCAAACGACCAATCGGAGTGCAGGGCCAGGAAGTGAATGGGTTCAAGGAGGTAAGAGGGGCTCAGAGGAAGGGGAACTTCTGAAGGGCCTCGCCGGCACACAAACACAAAACAACCCCCTGAAACTCTCAAAAGACACATCAAACAGATCCCAACCACCCTCCCAGCAGGGAACGAGTGTTTGTAAAGCAGAGAGAGGGAGGAAGAGAGAAAGAAAGAAAGAAAGGGGGAGTGTTTGCAGTGAGACAGTGTCGGTGTGTAGTTCACTGCTATGAATGACTGGACACTTAACACACACAAACACAGCTTTATGAGTCCATCTGATTCTCTGCTTCAAACAGAAAATATGTGAAAACTGTGCACAAAATTATTCTAATTAACCATATTCCATACACTGCTTATTTTTTTCAGATAAGAAATGCATACTTTTATTCACCAAGAATGCATTTAATAGATCAAAGGTGACATTAAAGACATTTATAATGTTGCAAAACATTCCAATTTTAAAATTTTAAATGCTGTTCTTTTGAACTTTAAAGAATTCTGGAAAAACAAATGTATGATGGTTTCTACCAAAATATGAAGCAGCACAACTGTGTTTAACATTGATAATTATCAGAAATGTTTCATGAGCAACAAATCAGCATATTAGAATGATTTCTGAAGATCATGTGACACTGAAGACTGGAGGAATGATGCTGAAAATTCAGCTTTGCGTCAGAGGAATAAATTACATTTTAATATGTATTCAAATTGAAAACAGCTATTTTAAATTGAAATAATATTTCACAATATTTACAGTATTTTTGACCAAATAAATTCAAACAAATGTCTGTATTGGACAGACAAGAGTAACATATTACTCGCTGTTCAGGACGCCCTGTTTTCCAAAACTTTTTTTTTTTTTTTTTTTTTTTTTATAAACTCATGGTAATACTTGTATTATTAAAAATGTACTGTCAAAAAAACAAAACAAAAAACAAAACAAAAAAAGTGTTGTGAAGCTAAAAAAAAAAAAGTCCTGTTTTAGGTTTACAATGGAAATCTTACTTCTAGATAACTGCATTTGTTTCTGTAGGATTTTTACTACTGACATACTACCGAATATAAAAATAATTATAAATGATCATTTTACGAAATAAAATCACTTGTTTAAACGACTATTTGCAACAAATAAGAAAAAAAAGCAGCCAATCATTTGACCATCGTAACAATTGTGAAAAATAAAAACATTTCTTATCTTTTCCCAGGTTATGAGAACACAAACAATACTTTGAAAAATGTGCCACATGAGAGAAAAACATATTTCCATTGCTAGAAGGCAAAAAGATAATGTGCGACAGCAAAAGCAATTCATGATGTCAAACATTTATCATTCCAGTATTAAAGTCAGCCGTCTGTATGTGCTGATGTATTTATAATCATGCTCCATTCCTGAAACTGAACTCAAACCTATAGTGAACCTTAGTGTAAACTGCACTTTTTATGGTCTAATTGTCCAGTTTTTGTAAATACTGAGCAGAAAGATCATGCCATTAAACATCATTCTAGTGTCTAAACAATGGCTACCATATATTACTTCATAACTGAGCTGTCAATCAAACACTAGCTATCACCTGATTGGCTAAAACTAACAAACATTGCATTATATGGAGACAAAGCACTATTTGAACCCACTCTGTTCACATGCAAGAATCACTGCAACATTGGTGAAAAAAACAGTAACGAAAGCAAAGAATGAAAGAGAAAACAGGTGGGAAAGAGAGGAAGGATTGACGGCGTGTGAGAGGGGGAAGGAGGTTAGTGAAGTGATTCATTTGTATTAGTGCCACTGCCCTGTGGCGAAGACGCAACGGCAAATTATTTCTGAAACAAACTGGAGGATCATCAGAGCTATTACCTGCTCTGGCCGAAGGGCACTGTGTGTGTGTGTGTGTGTGTGTGTGTGACACAATCGCTATCTCTTTCAGTCCAGCCACAAAAGAGCAAAGAAAAGGAGGAAAATAAAGAAAGACATCATATATAAATAGACACAGATACAAATCAGTGCTACTTCAGTATCACGGAGACATAGTAGTTTTTCTTCAGATTTTAAATTAGTTCTTATTTGTATTAATTGTTTTCATTTAAAGTTGTATTTTTTTTGTCATTCTCATTATATAGTTTCTATTAAATGTTACTTCAGCTTGAGTTATTTCAGCACATCTGATGTCAACTTGCCTTGACAATTAACAGAAAAAAAAAAGAAGATAAAAAATACATTTACATGAATAACTATATTTAAATATTGTATTTCAGGTAATTAAAATTGTATTACTTAAAAATTTCAGTTATAACCCTGATACAGATATAAACATATCTTAGTGCTTAATTAGCATAAATGTTAAAACTCATCATTATACATTAGTTTAATCCAAGAGCAATAATCTGACGCAAGCGATTCAAATCAAAGCCAGACGTGTAGAAATGGTCAGCATCCCGTCTCACCAACAACTGAAGGAATTCTCTCAGTCGTGTGGCACACAGGTGCCAGGCAATTAGAGTCGACATGAAAACACATGCAACTGCCAATTTCTAATTTAAGCCCTAAAGAGCCTCGGATGAGCCGACCTCTGCAGCGCCTCTATCCTCTCTACCACTGTAAGATTGATGTCCACAGCAGAATTCATGACAAATCTGTGTAAATCTATCATAAATCTATCAATCTGCTTAATAGAGTACATACAGAGCTCCATGATCGATTGACGCTGCTCAATAATTAAAACAATATTTAGAAGTTCAACAGCTGGAAACACATCAGCAGACACGCACGGGCTTTCCAAGTCAAAGCTGGATTCTAAAACGGCACAATCACAGAAGTTTGGGTGGGAGAAGACAACTATGTTTGACTTTTTTGTCAAACTTTTTTGTGAATTCAGTAAACTGAAACAAGCTGACAGTAATTTCAAACGGCAAAAATTGGCAAAATGTCCCTTAAATTGTATAAAAAACCTAGCATTAATAAGTAAACTAATTGCAATATTAATAAGTAAAATAAAAAACAACAAAATTTACCTTGAGCTTGAACAGCATTAATAAAAATTTTCATGTTTAAATAAATTCTATGATTTTAAACTTGGACTAAATATAAAAATGCTGAATAAATACAATTAAATAAATATGTATACTTTTAAATATGAGTTTTGCTTAAACAGAATAAATTGTAAAAACATTATGCAATATAAAACCAATTAAATACATCACAATGATATTAAACGTTCATGATTAAGAAAAAAAATTAATGAAATAATTTTTTTTTAATTTTTACTCATAATTTTAAACTTTCATGAGCACTTTAACAGAATCAATAATTTACAAAAATCCAAATAAATAATCAAAATGAATAAATTTCTATAATTTTAGTGCTCGGACAGAATGAATTACAAATACAAATAAATAAGTTCTGTAAAATAAGTTTAATTCAAATTCCATAATGTCTACCTTTCCTTAGAACTTTAATTATTTAAAAACAAACAAAAAACCCTAGTATCTAGTGTTAAGACCGCGGCTTTCATTATGATCCCACAGAGTAAGAATTTGTCACATATGAGTATGTGTGTTTAGCTCATGGTAAAGTGTGTATGCGAGTAATCTAGAGGCCATTACGGCAAGACTTGTCACCCTCACTCGGATGTTAGTTTTCACCTCGGTGAGGAGTTTTAAATCAATCCTGCCTGACTGCACGACACTAAAACCAGCCCGATTACTCATCTCACTGATGTCAAAGCACATTTTTAATGATACATATATAATTGACTGTCCAAAGGAGTGAATGACCAATGTGCAACAAAAACAAACACCCAAATCGTGACTCAGGAAATCTGCGTTGTCACTCGAAATTTCATATGTATTAAATTAAAGCTTGTAAAATTTTATTTAACACACACACACACACACACACACAATTAAATGACACCATATTGAATAAATGTGCACTCTGAATACACACCATGTTTCACTGATTACTCTTTGGCTGAGGAAAATCAGTTATGACGGTAATGAGATTTTCAGTTTTTGTCCGAGCGGGCGAGAGAATGAGTGAGCGAGCGAGAGAACGGGAGAAATGGAGGATGCCGTGAACCGTCAGATTCTCCTGACAATGAAAAACATTCCCTCCTCCGGCAGCGAGCCCGTCCTGACGACTGAAGTGTGAGGGGGATATCAGCATCAATAATCTTTCATCAAGTCAAAAGCACTCGGCTGCAGCCCGCCAAGCACTCAATAGATAACTGTGAGCCATCGCTCGCCACCGAGTGAGAGAAAAGAACAGAGACAGAGAGCTGAAGCACCTCGGGTGGTCAGGAGATGGAAAGGGCCATCTTCCTTTACACGCTATCTGCTGCACGCACTAGGGCAGCTGTTACATCTTTGTTCACGCTCTCCACCGAGGGAAATCCTGACGCTGACTTACATACTATAAAGCAGCAGGTCACTCCACTGTCTTGTGGACAGATAGTACAGCAGGTAAACAAAAGGTAAATTAATACACAGGCAGAGACAAGAATAATTCAGAAGGCTGATTTCTCTGAAAACCCTCAACAAATGTTTTTCTGCATTTTATCAAATGATATCAAACACACTATTAATTGAAGATGCACAATATCTGTTTTAGTATCTGCAGATGACCATATTCTAAAATTACTACATAAAAGTTTTCCAATTATGGCTGTATAATACAATTTAATTAAATTTTTTGTACAATAAAATACTTAAAATAATATATTATATAATTATTATAATAATATATATAACACTTTAAAATAAAATGATATTATCATTTATTTTTGTATTATTTAAAGAATACTATTTTTTTTTATTAATATACAGAATTGTATTTTTTTATATTTTCAGTTTTCATTTATTTACATTTTTTTGCAATTTGATGTACTTTTTTATTTTCTTTATTTAATTTTTGCTCAGTTTATATATATATATATATATATATATATATATATATATATATATATATATATATATATATATATATATATATATATATATATATATATATATATTTATTATTACCAGGTAGTAATTTTTGTACTTCTGCTTAAATTTGCGAGGCAACATTTCTAATTTTTATTTAATCAAAATTTCTAAATCTAAAATTTATTTTTAAAATGTGTTTCTTTCTTTTGTTTCAGCTAAATTTAAATTGAAAAAAATATCTAATAGTTTTAGTTTATGGTAATAACCCTGAATATAATTGTATTATAAAATATTTATTTTATTACTATATCAGCATCAAAGATTATATTCATGACATAAATAAATGAATAAAAAAGGATTACCAGATATCATAAAAACAGAATACCTATAATACAGGTCTTAATTAAATAAATACATACATAACATCTTCAAATTTGGTTTTCTCAAACTGCTTTTAGTAGATTTTTTTTTATTAAATAAATGAGAATGTAAAATAAATGAATAATATTAGCCTCAGTAATGCTGAAGTCTCTAGCTATGGCATCCTTCAATTGAAATCTGTAGGACTTTGACCTGTTTAATCATGCACTAGGCCAAAACGATAAGTTCGGATGCTAAGAAAAGTATCAGCACATCTCTCCTCATCAAGCAACATACTTTTAGGCATCATTCATGTTTGTAACACAAATATGCATAAATTATGCGCTCGCTATATACTGTATATTAGCCGTCCAACAGCATGTCTCAGCCTGATCTAACTGATAAAAACACAAGTCAGAGTTCAGCAGCATTAGAATAAATCCTGCATTATGATGCATTAGACCAAAGCGCAGGCCGTGTCTGACGGGACTCGTACCCTCAGGAGTGACTGATACACCCCTCTGAGTGATGGATAGCTGTCAGAGCCACTGAGAGCTCTCAGTTCAGCCCCAAAGGGAGTGGTTTGGGACTCTAATAGTGTCCTTAATTGCCACCAAAACCACTCTTTTCTCCAGGTCATTAGACAGATTGGGAGTGTGTCAGGCTTAAAGCGGGAAACACCTCGAGACATCGCCTGGAAGCGGAGCAGGTGAGCAGCTCCAGACAATGGTCTGTGGACCCTATTATCTCCTGAAACATCTCATCTTCTTCAAAAAGCAGTAAAGCACTAATGGAGCGATGATTGGGTGAAGACTTTAACACAGTGCAGTCATTGATCATGGAACTGACACTGGATGTGATGCTTTTTTAATATGCTTCCACATCCTGAACAGAGTTCAGATCTTCAAATACTACACTTCACTCTTAAATACTTACAGCTGCCTTATGACTTAAGAATCCACACACATTATTCATTAAATTGACCACAAGATTGTATCCAGGCTATGAGTTTTCCCATTCAAGTTTTAAGATTAATTGCTTCAAAATGTGTTTTAAAATGTAAAAATGTTTTGTAGAGAATAAACTAGGATGACAAAATTTTTGGAAGAAAAATATCAAATTGCATTTGCTCTGATAAAAATGCAAATTTTTAATGCAAAGCTCCAGGTTTGCTGTGTTTTAGACATGCACAATTTAGCCAGAAATTATTTATTATGAGTAAATAAGATATTACGATTTTAATTAATAATAAAAACAATAATACAATTATTTTCATGCTAATATTAATATTTATGGATGTCTTCATTCATATTTGAATGTTAAACTATCAAGATTTTATTCTGGCAGAAATATGCAGGAAGCCTTTAAAGCTTCGATTTTGTTAAATTTTTGGATTGATAAACAATTTTTTATTTTTATGCATTTTATGCATTTAAAATGTTACAATTTTACATTTTAAAAGCTCCAGGTTTGCTGTGCTTGTTTTAGAGCTGCACAATTTAGCCAAATAACAACAGAGCAATAATAATAAAAAAAAACTAATAATAATTTCACACTATTAAGTGCAATTTGATGAAAGCACTAAGCCATATTGCTATTTTAGTTTTAAACTTGTGCAAAACAGAAAGGAACATTGCTAGCAAACTGGATGGAAACTTGGCTAGTAACACTATAAAGTAAAAAATTATAATTTGATTAGTTAACAAATCTATTATAAACATTACTTCAGTTCATAGGGCCTGGGAGATGATTTGTTGACTTTTAAAACAATCTTGTTTTCAAGGCTACCAGCTAATGCTTTGGACAGATGACCCACCTGGTGCTGTCCACCCCGGGTTTGGTGTATCCCTCCACACAGCCCTCCCATACACTGTTGGCCATGGCGTTCCCGATGGCCGTCATCACCATGCTGAGCTCCACAGGCCAGTCGTCCAGGTCCAGAGACCGTACGCGGGACAGATGGGTGCCCAGGTTCCTGTGCATCCCGGAGCACTCGATACAGATCAGAGCGCCGAGGTTCAGACTGGCCCAGTCCGGATCTGAGGGTCAGAGACAATTACAACTCAGTTTCCCTTACCAAAATTACATTTTATGCCATTCAAACTCCGATATGCTATAAGTGTGTTCTGATGGGTCCTTTTCAGCAATGACTATGGCAATATGAAACTATCAAACAAAAATAGATTTTTTTTTTTTCTACATATTTTTTTTAATTATTTGTATTATTTTACTATTAGTGTGTCAATCTACCCCCAAAATGTCAGTTTTTTTATTATTATTATTTTATGTTATTTTAAATTATGTTATTTATATTAATGTGATCGAAACGACCATACAAAAATGTCTGGAAAAATATTTTTATTAAGCTGTTCACATTATTTTTATACTATCTTTATTATTTAAATGTGGGTGAAACTACCCTAAAAAGAGAAAAATGCCTGAAAAATTATTTTCATTTAAATATTAAAATATTACATTTTTTTATTTTTTGAATTATTGTTTATTATTTCAATGTAGGTGAACTACCTAAAAAAAACTGAAAAAATATCTGATATATCTTTTTTTTACTAAGTTATCAAATTTTTTAAATTTTATTTATTTTTATTTATTTTTAATTTTATTATTTTAAAGTATAAAATAACAGAAATATGTCTTAAATCTTATTTATTATTATTTCTTTTTATAATTATTCATTTTTATTTTTTATTGTTTTAAAGTACTTTTTCACATTATACCATCATGCCATTATACAACAAAGTAAAAGACAAACATAGGATAAAATGTCTAATAAAATGACTCGCTTCTTGTTCAGAAATGGGTGCCGTCACAATGTTTTACTCACTGGGGGCGTCGCAGTCTGCACAGAAGCTGTTTCCCCTCACATTCCTGATAGACTGGATGGTCACTGCATCACTCTGGCTTCCTAATCGAGACTATATGACATAATTCAGATATCACAAGTTTGAAAAGTGCTGAAGGGTACATAAGGCATACTAACCTATTTCCACATTATCTAAATCAACACATCTTACCTTGTTCTTGCTGCTCTCACAGGACTGTAGACTGGCAAATATCTGGCTCTCAATGGCCTGAACCCACAGTTCTCTTTCTTCATATGTGGATGCCTCAAAATGCCACATTTGACCCGTCAGGGACACAATGATGAACTCAAAGGACTCCTCTTGCTCTGAAACACACCAAACGGGAGATGAGTTTGGATACGGTTTTAAAATGTTTAGTTTGCAAACTTTTCAGTGGAAATTATTTGTGTGTACACAATGAAAGCAAAAATGCTATGTGACATATTTAAAAAGGGGTTAAAGCAAGAAAAAAATAAACTAAACAAAAAATACCTACGCCTGAATTTTTTTTTTTTTTTACAACTTTAACAATTGAAAGGATGCTATGGCAAAGTTATCGCTTTCCTTACTCAAACTGATTTTTTTTTTCATGAATATATGGTTGACCTAAAGAATGATAGCTATATCATAGACTAGGAAAATGATGAGCTACATCACACTAGGGGTGTGACAATACACTTAGCTCACAAGATGAGACAAAATACAGATCATTGGTTCTCCTAGAACGAGGCAATATTATAACCACAAAATATTTGTCTTTTAATCATAAACAGTAAAACAATGCAGTTGTATTTTGAAATATTTGAACTAATCTAGGGCTGTATCTAATTATCCAAAGCGACTTAGCATTCAGGCTATCAATTTTTACCTATCATGTGTTCCCGGGGGAATCGAACCCCCAACCTTGTGCTTGATAGTGCAATGCTCTACCAATTGAGCTACAGGAACACTAACATAAAATAAAATAATAAAATAATAATAATAAAATAATAAAATAAAAATTGGCAATAAAAAGTGGCTCAAATAAAATATCAAAACAAAGCAATTACATGGTTTAATTGAAGAACCCTGTTAAAATACACAATGTAATATGCCTATACATAATATATCAATTAAATGTTTATATTTAGCCAAATGCAAACTCAGAAACTTTTATTTTGAAATCGTGACGTACAATAAATAGCATATTTAGAAATAGGCTGATGTATTACTATTCTCCTGTGTTGGCAAAGGTTTATAAATGATTTACGTTACAAATCTAGTGAGATTTCCCATTTGAACGTGAAGCAATACGATACAAAACAGAGAAAGAGTTTAGCCCCTTTCAAACAAACAGTCTTTACTGGTAAATTACGGGTAAGTTACCATAAATAAATCATGCGTGAACAAGTCAATTTTGGTAAATTTGTTCTGGAATATAATTCCTATGGAGATGACATGATTAAGTTACTCCAAGCTGTTTACAAAGCTCTGCTGCTTTGTAATTAGTTTTTCTAAGTAAATATGCGTTAGATGGACATCTTTGACTATTGCGCCTCTCAGGTTTTTATCATGCTTCTCTGTTCATCAAAGCTGAGATTGGATATTATTATGCACGTCTCATGTTTATAAGGGTAAAAAAGTCTGAGTGGCTAGTAATGTTAGTTTGGTTGAGAGTGAAAGCTGTGCTCCTCTCATACCATTGGTAGGCAAACTCGAAAATACTATCAAGTTTTTTTGTTTTATTTAGGACTATTTTTTTCCGCAACCAAAAGCTGTATGCCGGAGATCCTCCATTGAGCCAGATAACTTTAAGCCTTGAATTACATTACACAATTGTCATATTTGATATTTATTAATAAATGTGTAGTTTAATGCAATTAATAAATTTTTTTTATTTTGTTTGTGTGTGTATATATGCTTACATATGCTAATTTTTTATCATTTTTATTTCAAAACTTTATTTTAAAATATTTGTATCTAAAAAAAATGATATTAAATAATTAGTTCATTAAAACAATAAATTATAAAAAAATATGAATTTGCAGATTAAAGAAACAAAAAAACATAAACATAAATGCCATTATTTCCTAGTTCCAGATCATCTTCACTACAGGCTGAAAATACAAACATTTAAATGGCCAATATCCAAGGTGCATTATGGGTATCTGCGATTAGTGTCAACTTGCTGTTGTTCATCAGCATCGTAAAATCCAAGTGATTAAAAAGGTAAATACATCCATTAGAGTACTTATCTCATTACCAGTGAAGACTCATTATTATTGCAGCTGCCTAAATAGAATATAATGTGGGTTAATCATTCTGGTCACAGTAATTTCCACATCGCAAAAACACACGCGAGGTACTGCAATGTTTCTACCGAGCTCAAATGAGGGGCGAGAGGTGAAAAACAGACCATCATTTTCTGCAATTTGCTCAACATTCATTTCAAAACCATGATTACTTTGATATGTACAGGATGATGATTACACACGTGAGTATTATAGCCAATGAAGCTGCACGAGGCGAAAATAAGTTCACCGACTCGAACATTGCAGTTGTTCCACAGAAAAAAAGGCTGTTTATTAGTATTAAAATGCACAACATAACACCATTTATTGACGCCCACTGTAAATGATCATTAGCACATTACTGAGGTCTCACTTTTAGACAAATTATTATGAATTATCAAGGTCACAGGCCAACCCCAGTTTTTCTTTTTCTTTTTTGTAAACCTCTCCCCTACATTGTGAGATATATATTTGACAGGGTTAGCAAGGATATAATATAATAATTAATTATCGATATAGATACTGTATACTGTGTGTGCGCATGTGTAAGTGTGTGTGCATGTGTGTATGTATATATATATATATATATATATATATAGACACACACGCATACACACACTTACACTGCAGTGTTCGAGTCTGTGAACTTATTTTCGCCTCGTGCAGCTTTTTTTGCAGGGTTGGCTATACTATACTATAATTATATTATATTATATTATATTATAAATACAATTATATAATTACATTATACACATTATTTAGGTCTCAGTTTTAAATAATTTATCATGAATTATCAAGAAATGATTAAGTAATAATAAAATATAGAATAAAAAAAGAATATAAACTACAAATTAAATGTAAATTTTTTCTATTTTTTCTTTTTACATTTTTATTTATTTGGAACTTCATGAATATGAAACAAAAAGATAACATTATTAATAGAAAATGTACATTAAATGGTACATGGTAGAAAGTCTCTACCAGATGACATTTCTGCTATCACACCGCCCATCTCTAAATAAAACTCCACACATAACTGTAAATTTCGATGAAATGCTGAGCGTGGTTTTAAGGCAGCGGTTAATCTTGTGAATGTGAAGTATATAGATCTCCGTCTGCTCTCATCTCCGATCAATAATCTCCATATGATGACTCGAACGCATGCAGATGATTGTCAAAGACTCCCGTTCACTGCATGGCCTCGAGTGACCGGCAACAATCCAATTCGTTTGACACCCTCCTCAATTACCCGATTTATTCACGGGACTTGACTCCAGGCCAGAGATCAATACAGAGCCAGCAGCTTTGTGTCTAAATCAAGGACTAAAGGGTGAAGGTCTGTCGCCCCAGTTGATCTCTCTGCTTTGTTTACATTTCATGCTTCTTTTTGCTGGAAATTAACCACCGATGTATGACGGGATGCACAATTCATGTGGATAAATCTGTTGCACAAAGCTCTCTAGTAGTATTTTTTTCTTAATGTGGTCAAAATAAGGTTTAAATTTTAATTAAGTTTAATAAAGTTTACTTTTTAGTACCAAAAGCTTTTATTTCTATTTTTAATTTTAGTAAGTAGTGATCATGCAAACATCTTTCTTAAGTGCACATATTTCATATTTTAGTATTACAAAAGGGAATACATTTGGATAACATTTTGGATGCGGTGACAGTTTCTCTCCTGCTATTATGAAAAGCAATACAATTATCTTGCATTGCACTGTCCAACGATTACACACCTCTGCATCTGAACACAGACAATTATTCTGTTGACTGGCCATCTGATAAATTAGCCATTACAACAGGTAATTTCAATATGGAATTATTAAAAAACTGTTTCTGATGTCAGCAGCTTGAAACCACAGAGAATAAAGGACAATCGACATTCATTTTGTGCTTTAGTTGTTCGGTAATTGTTATTTCAGTAACATTTCTTCGAATAAAAAGGAGCTGCCTAATTAGAATCTGAATGCACTACAATGCTGTCTAGATAGGCTCGCTAGGTTTAGAAACATATTCTTTACCTCTGTACTCTCTATATACAGTGGTCAAAGTTCATAATTCACATCCAAATTAACAGCAGTTTATTTTAATAAAAATAAAATCATTTGACCATAAAAAAGAGAAAATGGACCATTAATTGTTGCATGTCAGGATTAATCCAAATGTTAGGCTTCAAATATGATATTATATTTACATTTAGGTTAAAGTTTTTCACTTAAAGCAATTAAAAGTATAAAATAAAATAAAATAAAATAATTATACATTTTTTTTTCATTTAATATTAAATTTAATAAAAAAATAATTATAATTTAATAAAATTGCAACAATTTTGCAACAAATTTGGAGGAAAAACATGTCAACAACTGTGTCAAAACTAATTAAAGGTTGAGTAATTGTCTTGAATAATTAGATCTAGAATCTAAACGACGATGAAGCTCAAAACTAAGAGTTTGAAATTGTTTAACATACTTTCATATGCATTATTTTATAAAACCGATGACTTTTCTCTTATTCTAAAATAAGGAAAATGTCTCAGACAGGTGACTTAAGTGATGGTCTCAGAAAATAAAAGTGGAAATGCACTGCATTAAAGGAAAAAACGAAAGCATTGTATCTACAAAAATTACCCAAAGACTCTGAGTTCTGTTGATATAAAATGTGCAATAACACCAGCTCCCAATCAGCCACTGGTGCTCAGAAATTAGCAGTAATGAGACGGAGCGGAGCAGGTTCTGCCCGAATACATCCAGTTAAAATCCAATCTGAGGGACTGGAGGCAAAGAGGGCAGAAACAACTTACCTTAATTAATACGCTACAATAAAAGAAAGATAACAACATCTAAAACCACAGTCTTTCTCTCCTCCTCTCCTCTTGGCTCTTGTGATCTTTCATTCATGTTTCTATTTACACTGCATTCACACTCAGACACACAATATAGAGTACACTACAATTTTAAAGGTTAAGGGTTGGTAAGAATAAAAAAAAATGTTTTTAAAGTCTTGTATTCTCACTGAGGCTTTATTTATTTGATAAAAAAAATACAGCAAAAACAGTAATATTGGGAAATATTTTTCATAATTTAAAACAACTGTTTTCTATTTTAAAGGGGTCATATGATGCGATTTCAATTTGTCATTTCTCTTTGGAGTGTTACAAGCTCTTGGTGCATGAAGAAGATCTGAAAAGTTTCAAAGACTAAAGTCTCAAATCCAAAGAGATATTCTTTATAAAAGTTAAAGAGTCAACCATGCCCTCCTAAAATGGCTCATACAACCCCCCCCCCATCTCTACATCACTATGTGGAAATATTTGCGTAATGCTACCCAAATGTTCATGCAAAAAAAGGCAGTGTGGTTTCAGTAACCGCAGTTAGTGTTGAAGCAATCATGTCAGGGAGATGCTGTGTGTTTCTTGGCAAAAGCAAAAGCACTTTACTTGGCCTTCCGAAAGTAGATGCATTTAGGAATCTTTAAGATTATTTGCAACAGAACAGCAACACATTTTACACAGGTAATTCCAGCTACTGGAAGTATGTTCTGTTATTAGTTTAAGTATTTACTATTGAATGTTCAAATGCGGAATTTTGAGCATTGCACGCACGTGTGTGTGTGTGTGTGTGAGAGAGAGAGAGAGAGACAGTCACATCACAGTGTAGTCAGCTGTCTTAACCGTCCGAGGCTTGTGTACTGCAAACTCATACGAGCTTCTATTTGTCACGTGACTCTGTTCCTCTTTCAGGCTTGAACTGATCATAAAACTAAGGACATTTTTAACTGTCTTTACATTTATTTTGAAAGAAGAAACTCGAGAATAATGGAAAAGGGTGTTACATTTCCAACGAGTGCTTGCAGTGTTCGGCCAATCACAATGCACTGGGTCAGTTGGCCAATCAGAGCAGACTGCGATTGTCGGAAGGAGGGACTTTGTAGAAAACAATGCATTTGAGAGAGGAGGGCCATAGAGAACATACAATAATGTGCAGTATTCGAAAAATAATGTGTTTTGAACATTAAAGCAAATTACACAAAATAATGATCTTTTAAAAAGCATCATATGAACCGTTTAATACATGTTCAAATGTAATTAATTCATGTGAGGCAAAGTTGCATTTTCAGCATAAATTTCTCCAGTGTCACATGATCCTTCAGAAATCATTTTGATATGCTAACTTTATGCTCAAGAAACATTTCTTCTTATTATCAGTGTTGAAAACAGCTTTCATCTTTTAATAAACAAAAATGACTTTAATGTCACTGTAGATCAATTTAATGCATTCTTGCTTAAAAACAGTATTAATTTCTGGGACTTGACTGCATTCATCAGGAATGAAACATTTTTTTTTTTCTTTTGAAAAATATGTACTGATAAATCATGCACAATAAGGCCATTAACATTTATTGAAACACTAACTAGGGTCAATTTTGGTCTTTTATTTGAGATACGTTCCAGCAACCTGAACACCCAAAAACAAACAAACAAAAAAATTCATAGCAAATTAGCCCAGAAAGCAAGAATGAAAAAGAGGAAAAAGAATTGTGCATCCCATCTAAAGGAGGCTGATGCTTCTAGTCCAAACGCCCTCTGGGTCAGACGCCTGCTCCAGTACCACATCTGGACCTGCCAGTGTGACCCGATTGCTATTCTGTCAGAGCACACGGCCACGCAACCACAGATCCATCACATCAGAGCCGCACGAAGCCGCGAGGGGTTGAAGTCAAGGTGTGTGTGCATGTGTGTTGCTTTACAAACTCCATAGGTTGACAATCTTGAACTAGTACACTAAACAGGTCTGGGCCTATAGAGATGCTAGCTGGTGTCTGAGAATTAACGGGCAGCTGGGAGGAACCAGACCTGCCTGTGCCATCTGTAAATGTCAGCGGCAGCGTTTGCTCATTTTACACATCATTAAAGGCAATATTCCTAACCTGTATTAGAGCAATCAGCACGCGCCCATTACTGACACGGGCCTGGGGGGATACGGGCCAAACACTGAGGAGGCGAGAACGCACTCACCGTCTCCATCACACACACACACACACACACACACACACACACACAGTGTAAACAATAACACCCCTTATACACACAGCACTTCAGACAATGAACTGAAGGTAAATGCAGACATAAACACACCCCAAGAATGATCTGATGCATGTGAATGTACAAATATATACAGTACATGCAGTCGCATTTATCTTCTTTACAAGGTCTAGCAGAGGCAAAGTGCTTCAGAGAACCAACGCATTCAGTCCAAAAACACATGAAGCTTCATTGGCTGCCGGCTGTCTGGAAGCTGGGCAAGTGTATTTATCAGCCTGGAGGATCAAAACAGGTAATGCCACCTGGACATCATTATATCAGTATAAAACCTATTTAAAAGTAAGAAAAAAAAAAAAAAGAAAAAAAAGGATAGGACAAAATACTGATTAAATGATTGGAAGATCGTATTGCTTATTTTATATACTGATTATTGATATGTTCAAATGTCTGATTATCGATATGCAGAGCCAATAATAGATTATATTATATAGATGATATATACACAAATATTTTCTGCCATAATAATAACTAAATGACCATTAAGACTAATCAAAATAGTAGATTAAATATTTAATATTTAAATACATTAAATACATACAAAATGTCAACATATTTAAAACAAATAATATTAATATAATAATAAATGAGATTTTGTCATTCATATTTTAAAAAATATTTAAAATTGTGCTGAAATATGTACATACCAAAAACAAGAATGATTAGATTAAATATATAAAAAAACATAAAAATCTAATAATAATTATGTGTATATATATATATATATATATATATATATATATATATATATATATATATATATATATATATATTTATTTATTTATTTTTATTTTTTACTATTAATAATAACAATATTTAGTTTTTACATATTAGCTTTAAATATTTAAACATGAATAATTTAATATTTTAATTACAATTTAATAGTGGTAATAGCTGGTACTAATACTGCAGTAGTAGTTATATATTTAATATTTTACAACTCTTACTAGTAATAATACCTATTCTTTTTATATTTAAATGTAATTATTATTACATTTAATGTGTTTAAATATGTTATTTAAAAACTTGAAAAAAATTACTTCAAAAAGTACATAATTTGTGATCCAAATTTTGAAAACACAGTCTAATTTAATGTTATACTTTATTTTTCTTTGCTATAAAGTATGCAATGAGAATGCAGCCTTATTTGTTAACTACATATAAAAAATAAATAGATTTATAGAAATTGCATGTTTCCTATAGAAGACTACAGAAAGCCCAGATTAATCAAGCTCCAGAATGGCTTTCCTGTACAGGAGCGAAGATAAAGGTATGGTCACAAAGGCATTAAAGCATCAGGAAAACTGGATTGACCTTTCAACACCTGAGATGTTCATGATACCGGAGATGCTCCACTGAAGCTGTTCAAATGAAGACGCTCTGCATGTTTGACTCAAACTCAGGGTCGAAACAGTCCAATGGTCCAGGCCTGCTTGAATCAAAAGCATCAGCACTGAAATCAACTGATTCACTAAAATGAATAAGACTTCATTTAGTTGTCTAAGCGTGTCTTAATAGTGAAACCATCAGCTGCCCGAGACTATTTCTCCCGGACACTTCCAGAGACGTTCGCTCATAAAGCGAAGCACAAAAAAGTTGCCTCACCTTCTTCGAGAGCGACAGCACATTTGATTTATGATGCTTCACAACAGCTAAAATTCGATTTCTGCCAGCGTTCGCCGCTTCTGATTGCCCTGTAAATGAGATAAACTGATAGCAATTTATTCAAGGATCCAAGCGCCCCCCTCCCACCTCTCCCACTCCTCTGCCTTCAGCAGATACCACTTGCTCCATGTGAGTGATTCTCATACTTAAGCAATATGTCTGTATTCTGCATGCACTCAATAGAACAGACAAGCACGCACTAATAGAACCTTTCAAGCTGTACAGGGGCAAAAACGACGACGTTCATGATGGAAATTGCATCCGCACACATATTCAGCCACTGTTATTCTGCCAGATGACCAAGCAAAGCTTAAGAAAATCAGATGTTAGACCTCATACTCTTGAGGAACTGTCTGCGTAATGAGACAGAACGAGCATTAAGAACGTCTTTAACTCCTGCTGCAATGGGAAATGACCACGTTTGCGATCCCTTGAGCTTTTAATGTCATCCATACACATTTAAAACGAATAAAACAGTCACAATAGTGGCGCTGGATCATTTGAGGCGATTTTAGCTCATGTAAAAACACAATTAAACTTGATCCTGGTCGCATTTAAATAGTGGAAACGGATGAAAATTAAACAAAAATCCTTCTTCAGACGCTAAATGTTGACAGAACTGAAGTCTTTAGTGCTTGATTGTGGTCTTTCTGTGTGACTTCAAAGATGCACATAGGCTAAATGTGGATTTATTAAATAGTTTTCCCAAAAAAAACAACAACAATGATTTTATTAGGAAGCGCCTGTGTCATCATCATTGATGGACGGTGTCCATCTAGTTGATGGATTTTGCCCATTGGCAACAAAACAGCCTGAGGGAAGCGCTTTTGTTTCCTCAATAACAACCAATTAGGAGACTGTATTTGTCATTGGGATGGGCAATAAAACCCAAGTGGCACCGTCTTCATGACACATCATCTCTGTTGTACGTGGCACAAAACAATGGATCACTAAATGAAGATTTCTAATTCAGAAAAGGATTTAATTATTTTGTTAGCCACAGGCCAATTAGATTTTTTTGTATGAGAGCATTTTGTACCTAAAACAAGCCTACAAATGCTAAAACTGTAACTTATTTCCAATAAACTACTGGTATTTGTGTTATTTTGTTATCAATGGTTCAGTGAGATATAAATGATACAGTAAATTCAAATGTTTGGTACAAATGATACAAACTTGTACAGTTGTATCCCTTTACCTTCATTCCCTGCAGAAAGGCCGTCTGGTTTGGTGATGCCTGTGCTTTTTTTCCGTCTGTGTTTCTTGCGGTTGGCATGAGGTGATGGTGGAGGCTCAAGTTTGGGACTGGTGGCGCTGCTCATGCCAGGGGTGGAGCTGAGAGAATCTGACATCCCATTGGCTGGAGGAAAGAAAACAGACATGAAGTTCAACCAAAGATGAAAAAAAACTAAAATCCTAATAAAAACTTGCATTAACAGGGGAATATCGATCTGTCTGCTAACACCCCAGAAACAAATAATGCACGTATCTGATTAATATCAGTGTAGATGCGATCAGACGAAACTACTCTCAGCTAGCGCATCTTTTCGGAGTAACTAGCAGCATTGTCACCTGACCTGAATACTGCATGCTGATTCGCTAAAATGGACTTATTGGTTTCTGTTGTAAAACGTGAACTCGCGATGACTTGACAGCAAACAATACCGACTTTTGTGACAAACCGTGTTTAGGGTTCATACTATATGTGGAAAATCACACATGGCAGTCTTTTTTTTTATAATTTTTTTTTTGTGTGCAAATTAACTCTTCATATACACACAACAATAAAATAAAAACCAACAACTTTTTGCTTCCTAGCACAACTGATGAACAGTAACCCTTCTTACCCACTTCCACCAGATTTCACAGTACAAGTGAAGATCCACAAGCACAGAGAAAAACAAGAGCTGGACCACGCCTCCGTTTCACCTCTATTAGCTTGACGAGAAGGGGACGCGCACGTGAGTAACAAATGATGATTTGCTGTTGCCCGAGGACCAGCGCTGTAATGGGTGATGCCACATGAGCATCCGAGAGGTTGTGTTGGGCGTAAGGTACAGATGCGATATTAACCTGCCGTGTTTTTCTGTGACGCGATAAGAAAAGGGGGTGCCAGTGGGGAAGCCACGGCCATCTTTCTAAACCTCATGACACTTCCACATCATTTTTGGGTGCCCTCGGGACACTATTACCCACAACCCCCCGACCAGCCCAGGGGCAGAGGGGCCCAACAAAGTGGACCCCATATTGTTAGCGGCCCTCAGAAACACACTCGCACACACAGTGTGTCAGATGCGGGCAGTCTCCTCCATTGTCTTGGCATCAAAAGCTCATTGCAGTGTTGCGAACTCCATTCATCTCTACAGGCCTGGGGTGTATAAGAGTGTGCGTGTGCAGATGTGTGTGTGTGTGGGTCTGGAAGTGTCTGAAACCCGCGGAGCTAAATAACGCATATTCTAATGGCACCAACAACCATTAGCCTGTGTAGAACATTAGGCGTAATTTGGGGGTTTACCTTGAGGGATCGCTGGGCTTGCATGCTCTTTAAAGAGAGAGAGAGATGGAGGCAGCGCAGGGGGTACAGGACAATAAACTACAGCCACCCGACCCGCCGTAGGCTCAGATGACTTTAGCATCTAGCTAATGCTAACTTTAACACTTCGGTTTCCCTGTGACAGTTCCATACAGTGACCGTTTCTTTCATATGGTAAACCGACGCAATTTGTTGTTTTATTGATAAGACGCGTTTAATAATTATGATTGAGGCGTTTAATAAGAACAGCTTGATAATGAATAAATTATGAAGCGGAGGATTACTCAAATGCACTGTGGGATTTGAGCTTAATTACACATGGCAAGAGACAAATTAGAGGGTTTAACAATTAGCCTCGTTACACAATTACGATAATTCTCAATCAATATTGTTGCTTTATCTTTATCAAAGACGTGCAAGAAAGATTCGTCCTAATGATAATGTTACTGTGGTATGTAGGTAATGTACATGTAAATGTATAAACGTTTTTATAAATTAATTTCTTTAATCATATGTCAAGATCATGGGCTTAAATTTATACATTCATATTTTAATTCATAAAGCACTTTTCACAACTGTAATCACTTTTCACTTTAAATAGATAATTGTAA
The DNA here is from genome assembly GCF_003368295.1 of Carassius auratus. Lineage (NCBI taxonomy): Eukaryota > Metazoa > Chordata > Actinopteri > Cypriniformes > Cyprinidae > Carassius > Carassius auratus. The sequence continues at coordinate 45,108 of NW_020528756.1, forward strand.
ATTAATAAGTAGTGAATTTTGAATACATATAGCTACATATTTGTGCAAAATAAACAAACACATGAATTCTACATATAAATTATATTATTACATTTACTTAAAAAATATATCAAAATAAATAAATAAAAATTATTTGTCTTTGACACTAAATAAAAAAAAAATATTATGCAGTTTTATTAAATTAATCAAAGATATAACCAACAATAATTTTGTATTTTAATATTTAAATATTATTTATTAACAGTATTTAAATAAATTAAAATGTACTATCATCGGAAATTATTATATAAGTGTAAATGCACTTCAGTATAATCTGTAAATTTAGACTTCCTGTTTCTGTCAGTAATACAAAAAAAAAAAAAAAACCCTCAGTGGTGCTCATAAGAGGTAGAACAAAACCCTCACTTAAGGCCTCTTTCTTTTCCCAAGATCACTGTGTTTACCATGAGTGCCGTTTAGGCACTACAAAGCAGATATAGTGATATGAGCTCGCTGGAAACACGGCAGGTTGGCAGTTGATGCTTCATCACTGACTCTGTGTTCACCATTGATATTCATGACTTTAAGAGTCTGCTCTCCCTCCCGCGTATGAATGGCGGAGCGGCGCTCCCAGCTGCCACACACGTTGTGGCAGGGACGCAAACGTCTGTTTCAATTTCTACACTCCTCTTCCCAACAGCCCCCCTGGGACCAATCATTAGCTACAGCAGACAGCTGGGGGTAGAGGGCTTCTGAGAATACTGTTCACACACTACACACATGCAGAAGCTTTCGCACATACAAGCACACAAACACACACACACACACACACAGTCTCAGTGAAGAGTGCCCATCTCCGGCTGTGACAGCAGGGGCATTGTGTGTGTAGGCTGAGGTTAACAGTGAAGGGCTGCCCTTGTCAGATCAACCATCTGAACCTCTGTTTACAGAGTCATGATTAAACTAAAAAGTACCCTGGTACAGCAATAGATGGTTACAAATGACATCATGCTTTTTTAGTTAATCCATGTTCACACCAAGAATAACAACTATAAAGATAACAATATTAGCGTTCACACCAGGGCCAATATCGTCTGTTTATTCTTAGCGCATGCTTATCTGCCGCTTTAAATTCTCAAGCTTGTTATAGCAGGATGGACTCTGATTGGGCATCAATGATCGTATCTTCATCAGCTGGAAAAAAACATTCTGAAAATTCTGTGCCTTTATCGTTATAGCTGTGGTGTGGACTTCTTTGATATTGAGAACAATTTTTAAAACGATATCTTTATTGTTATCTTTATAGTTATCATCCTTGATGTGAACAGGCCTTCATACTATGGTACTGAATTACACTGATTATTATGGTGCATTGATAATTTTCATTTTAATTCATTATTTTATCATAAAAAGTAACCACTGTGATCTTTTGATTTGACTGCCCTGCATCTTTGACAATTTGTACATTTTGTTTCCACCTTTTCTAGAAATTTTATCGTGCCATAATATTGTTCCCTTTTTGGACCGGATGTTTATTAAAGTGTTTTCTTTATCAGAATACTTAGGAACACTTATTTAATAGACATGGTACCATAATAATTTTTTTAAGACTAAAATAATTATGTATACAAGGGGTGCTCTGATTGATTGGCTACCAATCATTATCGGCCGATAATCCGATAATATAAAATGATCGTCTCACGTTCCACACATGGACTGCATACGCACTGCAAACGGAGTATGTGTGAACCTGGTGTAACAGCTCATGAAAATTAGGTTTGTGCTGTGTGTAAGCTATTGTGCAACATTTGCATGAACAAAATGCAGTGCATGAACAAATATTTAGGTGAGAAATATATATATATATATTTGAAAAAGTAAAAGAAATCAACACGTCCTGTTTGGCAGTGACAGCTCTTAAAGTACTAGCAGCCAAAAAACCTAATAGCCCAGCTGTTGTGATATCTGTTGATCAAAGACCATAGAAAAAAAAAGGAAATCAATAACTTTTGAAGCTTTAAAGATTCATCTATATTTAATCTAGACTTGTTGTTATTTTTAAAGTCTTATAAATGTTAAAATTGATAGCTCTCATTTATTTTGTAATGTTGATCGGCTAAAACCAATGGTTCAAATCTATTGAAAATCTATAATTGTTAATCTATTTCATACAGACATCAGTAGTATTGGTATCATTGATACTTGCCTTCAGTCATAAAAAGATGCCACCCAATACATTTTTAAAAATACAATATCTTTATGTTTTTTCTACATTAATTTGAAGATTTAATGTAAATTGCAATATAAAAGTATATTTAAAAAATAATAGTTAGGCATGATTAATAGCGAATAATTGTAGAAAAAATGTGTGATTAAGCAAATTATTTTAAATAAATAAATGAATCTTCTGCAATGTTGCTACATGTAAATGTATTTTACCTGGAAAACAAGCCAAAAAAAGTTTATCTAAAAACTTAAGAAGTCTGAGGTGAGGTAAATTGAAGTGTGTAAGGGACCTGAATACATTTACAGCCTAATCTCAGTTTAGCTGGAGCCACTCTTCAGGCAGCAGGAAATAAGGTGGTCATCTAACCTGCGATTACCGAGTGTTAGCGTCCCTGTGGGAAATGCCACTTTACACTGTGGATCTGGAGACGAGGGCTGTGGGTGAGCCATGGAAGATTGGAGGGTGTGAACAAAGAACATTAACTCATTTCTTAATAGCTCTCAAAAAATTTTCTTCCAGCATACGTGAGGAGAAACTTCGATTTCTTGCAGTCGCTAATTTGAGAGCTAGCGGTGCGGACGGTAATTTTGCGAGGAAGACGATGACGCCCCCCCTCCCTCCACTCCTAGCCCTTGACACGGCAGCCGTGTGAGCAGCCCCCGTCTGTAATCAATGCCAATGGCTGCAATTAATGCTGAGAAAAGTGTGCAGAACACAATCACTACTTCCTTCTTATTATTGTCAATTAGAAAGCGCTAATCAAGGCATGGGCAGCACACGTCGCTGCTCTCTCCAAACGAAATGTCAAACTTCATTACAGCCGAGAGCAGGAATCAAACTCCCTGCGCTCGCTGCCTCCTCCAGCTCCGCGGGGGAGACGTCTTCTCCGCCTCTAACCACAGCAGATTTCAGATTAGCACCACACCGCTAGACTAGCTCAGATGCTGCACGCTAATCTACAGGCTAACTGAATCAAGCCTTAAAGCAGTTCATCACACTTTATTGTGATAATTCCAATAATATGACGATCCAATGCATAAAATGATAAGGGGGGAAAAGTCTAGAAAACTGCAATAAATGTGTACATAAGCATTCTATCCATAAAATGATCAACAGAGCAAGAAAACCACCTTAGCAATTGCTTAGCAACATACTAACAACAAATCAGAATATATGTGAATATGAAGATTCTATGCATACAATGATCAACACATAAGAAATCTACCTAGCAACCACCCGGAACACCCTAGCAACCATCCAGAAGACCCTAGCAACTACATAGCAATATATTAACTACTAATAAGAACAAATTCACAAATAAAGACAGCCGAGCAAGAAAAATACCTTGTAACCACCAAAACACCCTTGCTATTGCATAGCAATATGCTAGCAACCAACTAGAACAAATGTGTAGACAGCTACCTAGCAACCACCTACAATGCCTTAGCAACACCTTACCAACCACCCAGAACACCCTATCAACTGTAGAGCAACATACTATCAACCAACATAAACATATGCAGAATTTAGGATTTTATGCCTACATTGATCGATGGAGTAAGGCAACTATCTAGCAACATCCCATAACACCTTAGCAACACCTTAGCAACACCCAAGCAACCACTGAGAACACTCTAGCCACTGCATAGAAACATGACAGAAACCAATTAGAACAAATCCGGGAAGGCAGATTATATGCATAGAATGGCAACAGAGTGAGAAATCTACCTAGCAACCACAAGAACACCCTAGCAACACCCTGGTAACCACCCAGAATGCCCTAGCCTAGCAAATGCATAGCAAAATGCTAGAAACCAATCAGAACAAATGTGGAATGCATTAACCAATCAACAGAGTATGAAAACTACCTAGCAACCACCAGAACACTTTAGTAACAACCTGGTAACCACATTGAACACCCTAGCAACTGCATTTTCAGAAAATCTAAAGACAAAGTTCCTTTATAAAACTGTACAAAAAAGCACTAGTGAAGTATACAAGATAATTAAGAGATGTTTGATACATGCTGAAAATACAATTACAAAACACACACACTGCAGACACTCTCTAGCATGTGCAGCACATATATAACTAAGAGCAGAGTGCAGATTTAATCAGAAAGATCAGTATTCAGAGGCTGTAGCTTAGAGAGAGAACAACACTCCCATTATATGGAAATAGTTACTGTTTGAGAAGATTATCAATCTACCGCTGCTCATCTCAACAGTCCTGATCTGCTGGTTGACCTTCAACCCTTGACAAGGATAATGGCATGACTGGGGCTTGCTTAAGATCTGTTTAACACCTAAATAGGCATCAAAGGTAAATTTGTGTAAAACATTCCTGATGATACGGAGTTGCAGATACATGTAATTCTAGCATGACTTTCTGTTTCCTATGGGACACGAAATATAATTTTTTTCCATGCAATGAAAGTCAATGAGGTGTAATGTTTTGTATTGTATAGATAAAACATTTTGTATCATTTTGGTTCTTTTTTTTTTTTTTACAATACAGCTCAAAATTTTGGGGCCAGTAAGATAAGACAAAAATATGAAGCAACATTGATAATGGTCAGAAATGTTTCTCAAGCAGCAAATCAGCATATTAAAAGTTTTTTTTTTTTTTTGAAGGATCATGTGACGCTGAAGACTGAAGTGTAAATTCAACTTTGCATCACAGGAATAAATTAAATTTAACTTTATTAAAATAGAAAAGAGTACTTTTAAATTCTAGTAATATTTTACCAATTATAAATTGCAATTAACTGAATTTCTAATCAAATAAATGCAGCTGTATTTAGTGAAATGTAATTCATCAATTACATTTTGTATACTGTAAATTAAAATTTTCCTGATTCTGACTGTAGCATTTAAATAGATTTCTAATTCTTTATTTTTTGTGTGCATTTTAATTTTAATTTATTTCGACAAAACAGCATAAAGTCAGAAATGTGTTGTTTATTTGCAAGAGTATGAACATAATTACTGGCTGATCAGTATCTGACATTAAAATAAGCAGTTAAATATCGGTGCAACATACTCACTGGTCAACTAATCAGTTGTTGAACAACTAGTTCATCATGCATATCTAACCATACCCCACCGCACATCACATGAACGCAAGAACAATGACAAAACAGAAGAGAAAACCTGCACCTAACAAATTAGGTTTTCTCTTGGTGTGCACTTTCCCAAGATCTCCAATATAAAACGCTATTATCTCCATTATGACCTGTAAAGCTATAATACTCTCAGTAAACGCAAGAACCGAGAGGCTGATGGGTAACAGGTCATAGAGAAAATGCATCCACCAAATCCTGATACAGCTAAAAGTCTGAGGACGTGTGCTTGTGTGTGACAATAACTATTTTACACCAGGGCCTAATGAAGTGCTTTGTCACACACACACACACACACACACGCAGCTCATTCCGCGGCTATGGCCGCTTTGAGTAATTCTGCTTTAGGATGTGGAGCTGATGGGTGTAGACGGGGGGCCGATGGCGGAGCGGGGCTGAAATTGATTGTTCGACAAGCGGAGACGAGCAGAGAAGGGCGAGTGTTGCGCGGCATCGTGTTCTGTCCGCGACACCACGGGGCCACACGGCGGGGCCTCCATTTTGCTCATAAAGAGCGCTCTTTAAACTAGCGGGGCCCCTGGGACCCTAACAGAAGGAGGGGGGGAGGAGAGAAAGAGAGAGAGAGGGCGAGAGACAAAAACGGAGACGGCGATAGCGCGAGGGCGGGGGGGAGAAACAGAGCAGCAGCTAATGAGAACGACGAGTGCGCAAACATGCATGGAAATGACTGTTATTCTGTTGATGTGCATTTAAGTGCTTTTTTACTGCCAGCCGACAAAGAGAGGGAAATAACCAGTGATGAATGTTGTTCCCGTAAAGCATTCATTTTCCAACGCGGGAGGGGAAAAAAATAAGTAGTGAAGACGGGGGGAAGAATGTGCAGCGTTGTTACGCCCGGCAAATATATTATTTGACTTCACTCAAGTGCACTGACAGGATGGAGAGAAAGAGAGAGAGAAAGAGAGAGGGAAGGATAGGCGAAATGGAGAGACTATTTGCAGTTGGTGGTGGGACCAGAGTTGCCATTAAAAAGCTGCAATTACCAAATGATCCTGATTAGCGATTGGCTTGTTAACAGCAAAACCACTGATACAAGTAATGAACAAAAGTGCCATAGTTTCTACAGTTACTACTACTAATAGACTACTATCTTTAACTTATTAAAACCTTCAGTTTGTCGCAAACAAAGAGCAGTTGCTGAAATATTCTGACTTGGTTAAAGTTGCAATGAAATCTGGATCTTTTATTCCTTATTGTGTTTATGTTTATTTCATATAAGTTCATCTATTTCTAATTATTGGGAAGCAAAAATAATGTAGGGTGGGCCTTGGCTCTATGCATCAGTTGTTGATTTGATTTTTGAGATGTGCATGTTGCATTCAAAAATAGAGGAAGCTGAATGAAAGCTTGCTGGGGTGGATTTTGTTCACAATTAACTTTTTTTTATGAACTGCGATGATGCATTTCCAGTTATCACCATGGTTAATATAGCAGTTTTTGTATTTTAATTTATTTTTAAGATGTAACGTAAACTTTTTAATGTTTTGGAATATCTTTACATCTCACTTTGGCTGAATTTGATTTGATCTTTTTTGTTTTATGCAGTAAAAATTTTGAAATATTATTGGAATTTAAAATAAGTGTTCTCTATCTGAATATATTTTACAATTTAATTTAATCCTGTGATGTAAAGCAGAATTTTCAGCATCATGACTCCAGTCTTCAGTGTCACATGATCCTTCAGGAGTCATTCTAATATTCTCATTTGCTGCTCAAGAAACATTCATTATTATTAATGTTGAAAAACAAAGCTTTCAAACTTTTGACCTGAACTGTACATTTATAACACGTTACTTGTTTTATTATCTTAGCATTAAATTGCAGAAACCTTGTGTCTTTTTTTAATACAACAGCTGAGAAAGTGATGGCAAAATTGACATTTTTCTCTTTTCTGGCCAACATAATCTCTTAATATGTTTTTACTCTTTTGGAAAGTCGTAAAACAACGTAGAAAATCATGGATAGTTTTCAGTTCACTGCTACGTTGAAGTTTTAGTATGACTAAATACTAAAAACTAACATCTTTGGCCAATTACCATTGTGCATTATACAGAAATAATATGCTGAAAATCATGTATTGATGCATTCACTACTTTGGTACAACTGGTACATTATCCCGCCATCAATGACCCTGAAGTACGACCTAATATCTGCTGTAAATATCAAAGCAATGTGAAAAACAACTGTCAGGTTGAATTTTAAACATATCATAAATTAAAAGTTAATAAGACTGATCTGAGAAAGAATTTAAAAGGGAAGAGTCTGTAGAGAAGTAAAGCAGACGTTTCTTGGCTTGTCCTCTGACCTGCTGTGGTGCTGATGACAGCCTCACTCCACTGTTCAGCGCTGGACACAGAGAACGAGCGCTGGTGCATCCCCTCTTTACTAGTTCCCAAAGCCACGCCAGCCGCCGAGCCTCCAGACTGCAGGGAACTGCTGCTGTTAGAGTGAGGAGTGCCTGCAGGATGAGAAGAGAGAGAGAGAGAGAGAGATGCTCAAATCACATTTCACACACCTTTGTGTGCATATCAGTGCCTTAAGTGTTTATTGTAGCACATATTAGCACCAAAAGTACATATGGTACACTCATAAAAAAGGTTCAAAAACTGTCACTGGAGCAGCACCCTTTGAAAAGATACAAATATGTCATTTTTATGGTACCAATATGCATAATAAGTGCCTTATTAAAATACTTTTTGAAAAGGAACTATGTCCTAGTGACAGCTTTTGTACCTTTTTTTTCTGGGAGTGTAGTACCTTAAAGATATATACTAGTACTTAAAGTGTATGAAGTAGTACCTACAGTAAATTATATTGATATTTGATAGCCTGAATGCTAAATGCATAAATAAATTTAAATAGTACATATTAGCACCTTTTGAAAGAGTTCTGCCCCACTGACAGCTTTTGTACTTTTTTTCTTTTTCTCTTCTGAGCGTGCATAGCATGTTGGAGGCATGGCCCAACAGTTTCCACATGTAGTCCACCCTTTCACACTAATATCTTTATCAATAAAAGTGGCCAAAAAAGGCTAAAAACAATCATGTATCATGATCTTCCAATGCATACAAATATTTCTGTAGCTCAAACATTAGAGAACAGCGCTAGCAACGCCAAGATCATGGGTTCGATTGACAAGGAATGCATGAACTGATAAAATGTATACCTTGAATACAATGCAAGCTACTTTGAGATAAATGCATCTGATAATTATAAATGTATACTGTAGTACTAAATGACAACCATTTTCATTCACCATGGTATTTACATTACAGTATAAAGAATTATTGTCGTTTATAATTAGCTAATTAATTTAAAGGCATAGTTCAAAGTTGAGGGTAGCCATTTTTTTTCATGCTTTGGAAGTCAATGGGTACCGTGAGTGTTTGGTCACCAAAATGTCTTATTTTGTGTTCAGGAGAAAAAAAGAAACTCTTACACGTTCGGAACAAAATCAAGGGATGCAAATGAAAGAATGATCTATCCCTTTAACAAAAAATCCACCAGTTTCTGGCAAAAAATAAATAAATAAATAAAATACTTTATATCAAGAGTCAAAATTACCAAAGTATGTGTAAAAAAAAAAAATCCATAGCAAAACTATGTTTCAGTTATTAATAATACCTGATGGCAATCAACAAACAATCTCAGAACCACTGCTTTCCTATATACAAGATGAGAACCATAAAGTATCAACCATATTTAGGACTAAAGAAGTTACAGTAAAGATTCTGGGAGTATATATTCTGTATCTGATCTCTCTGTGCTACATGAGCAGTCAGTGTCTCACCCTGTCTCCCTCCCTCTGCGTTTCTGCCACTAATTAGCCCTTAATTAACAAGATACACTCGGAACGGTAATTAGCTCTCCCCCACTCTCCGCCTGACACATCCATCTCTCCCGGCGGCAGCGGCTGTGCTGACGGCCCTCCCTGGCTTCAATCAGCGGATTCACCAGCCCGGCTGTGTCGCATGGGGTCCTTTCCTCCTGTTCCCGAAAAACAGGCGCCCTGCTTGATAGAGACGACGGATCATATTTAAATCTCGACATTTCAGGCTCAAGGTCAGGTTCGGATGGATACCTATAGAATGATTTTTTTTCCTGCCTGTTACTTCCTTAAGATCTTACATTGTTTGCGCTCGGCTCATTTTCAAATTGGTTAGCCTATTCTTACAAAAATCTTAGCACATTACTAAGATTAAATTGTCTAATGTGCTGTTTATATGCTTCGGTAGTTCCCGAGGCTTTAAAGACACAGTAGATATATAACTTCGTCTATGCATCAGAACGATGTCTTGACGTTATCCGCATCACGAAATCCACTTAAAAGTTTTACCCACATGCACGTCAACAAAAAACTTGAAAAGCACACAGAAAACATTGATATTTTATTTACTAGGCTCTAATGCATTTCACAGTGGGACTAAACTTTTCTCTGTTGTTTTTCGCTTTATGCAATTTTGCCTTTTTCCCCCGACACGTTTCCTTCGCTCCCCTCCCTCCGCAGCGCTGATTTGGAGCATGCTAATTTAGCAAGTACTCCACAGCGTGAGCTTGAAGCTCTATCGCTCTCTCCCTGCAAGAGACGCCCTTCCCCTATGGGGACCGCAAGATTAATATTCTCGCACCCAACAAGATAATTACTGATACTAATTAGACATGATTATGTGAATTTGATACACTTATTACTCTCGCTAATGGTTAGGACGCATTAGGCTAACAAGAGTCTGTTCTTCGCAGTTTACTTTGGCGCCTGGCAAAAAAGCGCCTTGACACAATCAGTAGTAATTCGTGAGTAATTGAAAGAATAGAGGGTTACTCTTATATTTGTCTGTTCGGAGACATGTAATCACACCAGTATTGTTGAAGACAAGATTTTATTAATATCTGTCACAATATTAGCCCTGACTAGATCCCTCAACAATGAATCAAATAAGACGCCGCTATTACTCGGATCAATGCCGTACGATATTGGCATCCAGCAGAAGTAGTAATTAATGTTTTGGAGCAAATTGCTTATGAACTATGTGTTCATAAACTCATTGGAGTATCAATGATGTTCCTTTAATGCCCATAAAAACCTGCAGCAATGTACTTAAATGTGTTATAACCCATTAACTGTTGATGAAGACACTGCAGACTGAAATATAGATATGTAATCTAAAAATAAAACAGAAATGGTTAATGTTTTTTAAGTGCATTTACTTTACTGACTATATTTTATATACTTATAATATATAATATATATAAAGAAATAATATACATTCAGCAATATGCTTAAACATGAAATAAAATCAAACACTATATATATAACAAATTAATATCATATACAACAAAAATGCTTAAATTAGCCTAAAATTTACATTTTTAAATATATGTTATCTGCTTAAATTAGAATATTATATAATATTTTACACACACGCACACACACACACATATATATTTATATATTTATAACTAGTTGCAATATAACAATACATATAATAATATAACTCATGCAAACAGACTGATACACAGTCATCTGAAGTCTATTGGCCATTAAGCCAGAAAATCTTTGTCATGTTTGATGAAAAGTAATTCCGATCTAAGTCGGAAAATGTCTCAAAATCGTCTAAACGAAACGACAGTAAAATATTTCCTTCTTCCAAAACAACTCCTTAAGGACATAATGTCACACTCTTGTTATTTATGATTTTATTTTGTTCTCTGTGTCGTGGCTGGTATGGAAAAAAAAGAGACAAAATAAGCCCCTAACCATGCCTCATCTCCATCAAGAATTCAACAATCATTACTAATTGTCAAATTTGATGCTAATGATTGATGAATTAAACATGTCTCCATCAATTAGTCCCCAGAGAACAATTTTGCATAAAAAAGGGGATAATGCAATTACGATGTGGAGAAAATCAGAGGAGAGCGACGGGCAAAGACTGTACACGAGATCTCCTGCCACTTCACACACAGTCACACAGAGATAGAGGTGACCATGAGGGGCAAATTCTCACAAACACACAGTCAAAAGGGTCAAAAGTCCCTGGGACGTTTTCAAAAACATGTTTTTAATCTTTAATATATTATTAATCATATTATAAATACAAACTATATAATTCACATATTTTTGGAATTTACAATTTACAATATATACTTTAATATGCATTATATCTCATCATATATTTTGATTTTATATTATATGTATGAAATCCCATAAATATAATATTTATGTTATTTATGTATTTAAAATATAATCAATATTACTATAAATATTATGTTGTAATAAATATATAAAGTTTATAACTGTGTCCGAAATGACGCACTATACAATAGCTCTATACACTTCTGCACTATGCACTCAAGCATGTAGTGTATGAATTTTATAAGGTTATTTTGTAAGTAATAATTGGAATCTTATAGCCCCTCCCCCTTTGCAATGTAATAATGCTGCGACAGCTGAATGCATGAAGTGTCCAACATTCCACACTTCTTTTTTCGGTTAAGTAAATCATAAATATATATATACAGATATAAAGTGTTCTTTTTCTTTTAGGAATTTTCAGTGTCGCACTACACTACTAAAGTCATAGAATAGTGCACTAGTACGTGATTTGTGATGTTATGTATTTATTATATTGATTACATATTTTAGATATAATTATCTATCTCTGTCTCTATCTATCTATCTATCTATCTATCTATCTATCTGTCTGTCTGTCTGTCTGTCTGTCTGTCTGTCTGTCTGTCTGTCTGTCTATCTATCTATCTATCTATCTATCTATCTATCTATCTCTGTCTATCTATCTATCTATCTATCTATCTATCTATCTATCTGTCTGTCTGTCTGTCTGTCTGTATCTATCTATCTATCTATCTATCTATCTATCTATCTATCTATCTATCTATCTATCTAATATACCAACTTTATACCATGAAATATCATCATATTAAGATTTTTTTCTTCTTCATAGAACATGACAAGTTATTTTGCAGTTCCTGTTTGGCACTACTAGTGTCAAAGAAACTGTACTCAACACCTTAAAAGATGAAAGTTTCACTAAACTTGATAATTATGTGCTTTAACCGTTCTGTTTTGCATGCATGTACAAACGGTCAAATCATTATCGGATGGTATAGGAAAAACACTCTAATCTCCTTTGCTCTTTTCTTTCCATCCGTACATGCTATTAGGCTAAGTATTAGGGTCCTAGTGAAGGGAGGCCTGAGGTTGTGGTGTTAAGTAGAGGCGATGGATTAGCAGGGGGTGGCGATGATTTCTCCTCATCTCTCCTCGTTTCTCTCGCCGAGCGCCGTCAGATGGCTGATGAGCCGTGGAGCGAGCCCTGACCCTCTGAGCCGCCGCTGCCATTATATACAAGTGCAGAGATAATGAAGCATCCATGCTAATGTGGAGGAGAGGGCGGGGGAGGGGTCAGGGTGGAGGGGGGTTCGTTAGATCATCTGCTCTTCAGGTCAAGGCGAAACGGCACCGAGACGCCCTTACAAACTGACAGCTGCCTAGATGAACCGCCTGGTACGGATTACATTGTGTTCGTTTGCGTAAACTGCAATAATCTCAACATTCGAAATACGGCAGGTCTGACAGAAATGTCGCGACAACCAATAAACCGATTTCTCCAGCCACAACTTTGAGAGCATACGACTCGAGCTCATCGGACGCAGAAATGGATTCCATTCGATTTCAAGCGGTGTATTGGATAATAAGCATCTGAAAGTGTTTCGGAAAGACTCGCGATGTACAAAACATCATTTCATTCTCACATATAAAAGAGGCATCCGAAATGATTGTGCCATTATTGAAAGACACTGTCATGTCATGAGACTGTCGTTAAAGGAGACTCAATCATAAAAGTGCTGGATGAGGACATTCATACACACAAACACATCACAATCGGTCATTTAGAGGGATCTGGGATTGACTTCAGGTTTGGAGTCTAAAAATTTGTTTGATGCGAATGGCTAGATAGAAGGGTGGCCATTATAAAACCAATATTCATTTCATAAAAAAAGATTTATATTCTCACAGTACTTACTAAGCTGTAGCAGTCAGGAGTTTTTCAACTGCCAAAGCATTTTAAACTTGCTTATTTTTGTATATATGTACTTTTTTAAACAGTGTTTTAGTAATAAGTTAATGTTATTTGATTTTACCCCAACCAACTGCACAACGAAAATTACAGTAAAATTTATGAAATCCACAAAAAAAAATCCACTTTATTTTAAAAAAAGTATTTTAAAACGGATTATTTACACTATTAAATTGTAAAAAGTACATTTAAAATTCATGGAATAATGAACAATTATTTAAATCGCCAATTGGACTTTTATTAATCATGCAATAATTGAAAATAAAATATTTGAATATTTATCAGCCTCTCATAAAAATTATTGAATAAATAAATAAAAAAAAAATAATGTGAAAACAGAAAATATTCACTATCCGTTGACAAAGCTGCTAGTATCTTTAAAACGAGTGAGAAAAACCTGTTCTGATCACCCAAATGAAGAGTTACCAACAAATGTGATCCGTTCTAAAAGAATCAAATAGCAGCTGATTTATTGGTTTATCAAAAACAGAAAATATGCATCATCGATTAACAAAGATGCAACATACAAACCATTGTGATCACCTCTAAAACAACCAAATATCAACTCATTTAAGAGATTACCACACCTAAAAATTCAAAGACTTATTTGAAAACAGACAACATGCACGAAAAACTGCCAGTAGATTTATAAAAATGGCATACGGAGGGAAAACATCTTCTGCCAGTATGATCATCTCTAAAATAAACAAACATCAGCCAATTCATTGTTTTATCAAGTCAAAAAAAATCAAAAAGTATTTGAAAACAGACAAACATGCACTATCCATTGACAAAGCTACAGATAAATTTAAAAACTGACAAAATGCAGGAAAAATTCCCCTATTCAGCCAAATTTTCTGATTGCATTACACATTTATCAGCCTTTAGGACCATTTCTAGACTGAATATGTCATATATATCAAGTCTATCACTGCACAAGGTACATATTAGTTCAAAAGGAAAGGTTGCACACCTTCATCTGCATCCTGTGTACTACAAGTAAATGAACACGAGCACCTCGGCGTGAATCTCTCTCGTACACACACCTCTAGAGCAGATGTCATTGATTAAAGCTGATAGGCAGGCCCATTAGCGCTTTGATATTATATATCTGTCAGCGGTGACACAACTGAACGCACGCTTGCAGAATGATCATATTTAAAACGGTTCCGGTGAATACTTAGCAGAAAGATTAGACCGGGCCTCATCGAGACAGACTCTTTTACTTGCGGACACATGCGTTCATTCATTTGCGCTCCTTCACTCCCTCACTCTTTCTTTTTCTCATCCTCCCCCCTCATCTCTTCAATCCCACACACCCCCCAGAGTTCCTAATGGTCTTTAGATCAGGGGGAAGTGTATGAATTACAGACTACAGAAAAAGACAGGGCTCAGCTAGACCGCCATGAATGAAAAATTACCCCTTTGTTCCCTCGCATCAATTGCATGCCTAATGAAATCAAAATCAGATTGCATAATCAAGTGTACGTCCTCCACTCGGCGGAGGCCCACTGCGAATCGTAACCTTTTCCCTCTCAAGTGGAAATTAACACAATTTTCTTCTAATACGGCGCACAGTGGAAAAGGGAAACGGGGAAAGCAGCCCGTATCAAATCGGGACCCAAGCGTTCCGGCATCAATTTGCGCTAAACCGAAGGTCAAATGGCGTATCTGAAAAATAACACCAATAAAAAGCCATCTCTGAACTGCAAAAGTTGTATAAAATGTAAAAACATAACATAAACACCTTGTGTATAGACACCTATAAAAAATATAGTCCAAAATGTCAAAACTGGTTTGGCTTCAATGATTGAAATCAACATGAAATCCCATTAACAACCCATTTTACTTCTAAAATGTGATGCATTTCCAAGCTAAACAGAATCAAAAAAGAAAAGGAACTTGATTTTATGTCAGGAATTGACTAGATCATGAAACGTTACTGACAAAAAAATTATTTATTTTTTGTTCTGTAACTAGTAACTTCAACTTTTTTTATTTTAATATTAGATTATTGAACTAGTCAATAACAAATGTAATATTACATCCATAGTTGGATCTGAATTAAGTTGCATACTAGTGAGAATGTGTAACTTGTGAATATGCACTACGTATAATATGTAAAATTAATAACTTTCTAAAGCATGATAAATTCATAAAACACCGTAGATAAAGTGAAATTTTAAATGAAATGTAAAGTTTCAAACATTTAAAAAGAAATTGTTTTTTTTTATTAACATGTTTTTTCTTACTAAAAAATTATTTTTATTTAAATGTAAAATAATTTTGGAGTAAAATGAATAAAAAAATATTAAATAAAGAATATATAAATGAATTTTTTTTTAATTCAAATTACAATTTTGATAAAGGAATTTATTTAAAGGAAGATTATGAAGACAAATATTTTAAGTTTGATACATTTAAATATATATATATTTTTTTGAATTTTTTTTGTTTTTACAGTTTGTTATTTTTCACATTTTTGTTACCAACCTTAACTGTATTTATAGCTGTATCTTCTAAATTTACAAATTATTTTTGAATAAAATGAATAATAATATTGATTCAACTTATATTCAATAATATTGACATCAAAATAATAAAATACGTTTAAATATATTTGGAATACTGTGCACAATAAAAACAAAAATATGCTTTGAGAAAATAAATATCAAATATATAAGTATTAAACTTATTTTTCGTGTTGATTTTCTGTGATGCATCACATCCACATGTGCAACTAGGCTTTTAACCTCAATACAAATGTAACCAGTCTTAACTAATGCTCTTATTCGTGTCTATCTGCTGCCTGAGGCCACATTTGAGCTCTTTACCCACAATCCCTATTTTCTGTAGCTTGAATAAAACCGGTCCAGATGTTGCTACTATTTCAGGTCTGCATGCCCCAAGATTCTCCTCCTTTCGACCTTATTTTACCCTCTCCACTGCAGTCGACTGAAGGTTAATTAGTTGCCAACCTGAAAGCAATATCAACTTTTGAGGTTCTCCGAGCAACCCAATGCATGCGGTCCAGCAACACTGACAAATGCTCCTTATGTCTCTGTGACTAATAAACCCTCATCCCTATCCAACACAAGACTGGACACCAGCCAGAAAACTGCAATTCCCAGAAGCCCTTGCTGACCTGTCTTTAATGGTGCAAAAGCAATTAGCCCCAGCTAAGTGAAGCTGAGGTCCTGGCCGGTTATGTTTCCTCAGTGGTCATGCCAGCTTGCAGAGCCCCTGGAGAAAGTTGCTCCTGTGTATTTATTAATTACACTTGATCCCAGCTTTCTAAATCCAATTATACCTTCCCAAACTCCCTCTCAGTACAGAAAACTGAGTACATCGGGTGCTTGCAAGCCAAAAATGAAAATCAGCAACCTAACATACTTTTTCTGAACAGATATCAATGACAGTTTATTCAAATAGTTGCTGATTTATTTAAATATTTATAAGAACTATGACGATTTTTAATATGGAATCAATTTAACGTGAATTTGAAATTTGGTAACACATTACTTAAAGCCTTTATGTATAATGTATAATAAGGCTATTATAGGCTATTATGCATTATAATTTTTCAGAATGTGTGTTGTAATACATTATATTTTGTTGTAGATAATTATAACTGAATTTAAAGTGTTCTAATGTATTCATTGTGGTTACAGTTATTTATGCATTATAATGTGCATTACAAGGCATAATAAATGCATTAAAAATATTTTTATAATGCATTATACATAAAGGCTTTGAGTAAAGAGCTATCTGAAATTTTAGTTTAAATAAAAACAACCTCAATTATTTAATAATTATAATGTTATAAAGTTTTTTTTGACTTGAAAACACATTTTGAAACAAATGCATTTTAAATGCAATACAACTATACTTTTAAATACTAATTTGGCTACTGTAAACAATTTATTATTACACATTAAAAATTGTCTTAGCAATTTTCCATGAGAACTTTTATGAAGAATGCATGTAAATATTAGAGAAAAAATAAATAAATAATTGTTAAAAATAATTTACCTATTGTATTATTTCGTTTATCTATTTATTTATTTTTTTGGTATTTATGTTTTTTCCAATATTTAAATATATTCAAAAATAATTATAGTATATAATCATATTCTAGTACTTAGCTTTTTTGTGATCAAGTCATTGTCATAGTGTCATTACTTGCTTTTTCCATGAACATAACGTAATAACTTGCTTTGCCTCCGAAACGAATTCGCATTTCAGCTGACATCACCAATTCCTCCAGCTGTCTCGCATAGAAACAATTCTATTGCATTTTTTTCGTTGAGTATTCTTGCAAATGTCAAATAAATAAAAAAACTAAATTGGTTTTGAACACCATTTCATGTCAAATTTAATGCTGCTACAATCTGTACACAGAATATATTCAAACAATAAATCAATTCAAACATTTTAAGGCATAACACCACTGACAGGGTTCATACTCACTTGTGGCCCCGATGCCGAGTTGTAAAGTGCTGCGGTCTTTAGTCAGTCCGTTGGTTTTGGGGCTGGCTGTAGGGGCGACCGTCGCCACTGCTCTGGGCGGCCTCTTCCCAGGCACCTTCACCGTCGTCCGCAGCAGATCGATTTCTTTACCGTGGACATTCTGCATGTAGTCCTGAAAAATTAAATACAACAGTATGTAGTTTTAGATCTAGGCTGGGAAAAATTTAAACATAAATTTGACACACTCTGATCGAGCATGAGGCAGAATCCATTCAATAAGTTTCGAAATTAAACATTTCAAGTTCTGATTCAATTCAACATTATAAGAAAAACAAGACTATTTTAGGACACCAGTTCACCCTAATTTTTGGACAAACGCAAGTTGGAAACACCTGGTGTAAAAACTATTTTACTCAGAAACTGTTAGTAATGCATTGATTTAGAAAAAAAAAAAATTAGTAAAAAGTACTCAGATAATTGAAAAATATTTTTTTACAGTGTACCTGAACCAACAATTGTCATTAATTTGGTGCAGTATTGTCTAGTAATTAAGGTTTGGGATATTTAGGTATTCTCTAGTATTTAAGTCTATTAATACTATTGAAGTTCTAGTTTTTAAGTTTATTCTAAATTTTTTTGCTTAGAATTAAAAAAAAAATTACCTTTAACAAGACATTTTTCAATATTTTGCAAATGAATCGACAAAATATTAAAAATATTATTTACGTTTGACTTGAAAATTTAATTTTTACTATTTTCAAAAAATGTTCAATATGTTACTTGAAGAAAAACGCCACTGTTTCTCCATATTCCACTATGTTCTTCCCTCAGCTTAGACGAGTTGATACGTACCTCTCCCGTCTCCATGCATTCACTCAATCGCTGTAGCGCACTGCGCCACTATGCTAGCATTTAGCTTAGCACCATTCATCCCAAACAGGGATGATTTTAGAAGCTACCAAACTTCCATGTTTTCCCTCCTTAAAGATGGTAACATGAGTAGTTACATGTTACAATAAAACGTTAGCAATTTTCTAAGCAGATAACAAATTACAACTAATGTTTGGCAGAGAATCGCTTCTGCCATAAATTATAGTCATAATTTTTAGCCGTTTAGGATATCGCCACTGTTTATTTTGTGTCACCATACTTACTCGTGTAACTGTCTTTAAATAGGGAAAACATGGAATTGCTTGTTAGCTTCTAGATTCATTTCAATTCCTGATTGAGTGCAAGCACTGAGATGGGAGAGGCATGTATCAACTCGTCTACGTTGAGGGAAGAACATAGTGGAATATGGAAAAACGGTGGCTTTTCCCTTTAATGTGCTATACTTTGGTAATTAATTGTGAAATCTACCAGCAATTTGTTTCTAAATCAAATTTTAGAATGTATAACTGTCTGCACTTTTATCATTCACTGCCTCATTTTCATTTGCCTCAAATTAAACATGCCACCAACTTTGACTAAAGTTTATGCGAACAAACAGCGCACAGGTGTAGCGCATCTATAACCTACCAAAGAAACTTTTTACAGGTATTGTAAAACAAACACAGCAGCTTTGGACAATCAAAGCAGCACCAGGCCCATGTAATCTAGTACTTCACCTGTTTCTTTCCACGCTGCCGCAGATTAGCAAAATTAGCATTAATGACCGCAAGCAGACTCATTCCCATTTAAATAGGGCTATTCCATTTTCATGGGAGTTTGCGAAGCGCAAATGGGTTAAGCCAAGGTGCAAATCACCCTGCTCAGCACAAAAGAGGCGAGCAGAGATTTCGGCCTCACAAGTCTCCCGCCAACTCCTCTTCACTTTTATTGCGCCCCATAAAGCACTAATTTCTTCAAAAGCCTCAGTACTAATTACCCAGTGAGCGCTCTCATTCCATTTTATTGCTGGAATTAACAGCCAGTTTGAGGCGCAGAAAGCTATTAAGATGTGTGATTAAGCCATATTCAATTAGTTTCTACAAACAATTTAATTGATGTAGCAGACAGAATTAACAGAAGGGGATTGTGGGATAGCTCGGCTGGCTGCGGCGCAAAATTAAACCATCTTTTCCGTCTCTCTCTCTCTCTCCGTCTTTCTCGTTGAGCTAAACGAGTGGTCCACAGGTGTCCAAACCCAAACGTCTCTAACGATTACGACGCCCGTGGCATCGCGTGCCTATTACACACATCGCTGGCATGAGATGCGCATTATATCGCTAATAAACATGCGGTTGATGTAAGAGACGTGAGTTTGGGCAAGATATTAATTTCGGTCATAGTCCGTGGAGGCCGCTAAATGTGTCTCGTGTAACCCATCTCGTATGGTCAAGGTACGCCGCTTCTCGAGTGGATCTTAATTAGGAAGCCCTTATTAATTACTAACCTGTGTTAAAAGCGTCAGAGAAACGCGAGAACAAAGATAGGCGTGACTGCAATGTATGCAAATGAGGGGAGCGGTGGAGAAGGGACGTGTGAGAGAGCCAGGGAAACAGAGAGAGGGGATTTTCAGAGGAATTAAGAACACGCAGGGGTTCTGACAGAGATGAATGTTCCGTGCGAAAAGGACTGAGGATTTCCCGCGGCGAGTGCCGTAAGAAACATGCGCTGCAGTAGCAACCAGCGAGCAGCTGACCTGTCCGGCTATCATCTGTTTTACTGGAAACCTAGAAAATACCTCCGAAATAGCTCACACTGAACCTGAACTAGAATTCAACTGGAAGTCATTCAAATTAAATTTCATTAAATCATGCTGCACAATCTATCCCGGCCCAAACGTTCAGCCACGTCAATGTCATAATAACTGGATTGTGAGGTCTGATTTGTGAAAAGTTTTTTTGTTATGCAAAAGTGTTCGAACGAATCAAATTGTTTGTTGATAACTTGACAGCAAAGCAAGTCAGATGTTAAAACAACATTAGAGGAACATTCTCTAAACCCAAAGACAACATTCTGATTACGTTTAATAATGAGGTTGTTATTTTTATAAACATTATTTTTACAAAATCCCAAAAGAGAGAGAGAGAGAGAGAGAGAGAGAGAGCGAGAGAGAGAGAAAAAAAATCACGAAAACAAAGAAAAATCATTATCTTTATTTGTAAACAATCTATGAAGTATATAAAATGAAAAGCCAAAATCGAAGGATGATCATTTTAGGAAAATTCTGAGAACAAAACTAGCATTCTTATGATCTGGAACAATAAATTATTATTAATGAATCTCGTACTAGATTGTTGGAAAAACACATTATTTTTTAACATGTTTTACATTATTGCAACACCGCTCTCCACAGTCTGGAATGAACGGAAGGCCCGCCTTCTGAAATACAAAATGTGCTGTGATTGGTTAGCTGGGCCAGTGTGTGCTGTGATTGACAGCACTCAGCGCCTGCTTGGGAAATGTCATGCCTGCTGCGAGCTTCAGTGTAAATATTGCGTCAAAATCAAATCAATTTGAGCACGATTTAAACTCGGATGATTGTTACCACTCTAAGTTCATCTGCCTTGGGGAAACTAGCGTGTCTCTGACACTGTGACAACACTCGCTGCCTTCTCTAGTGCAGCTCAAACAGGTCTCGTCCCATTGGTTGGTATCTGTGATATCACAAATCCCGTTTGTAGTCCAAACGAGTGGTTCGTTGTAGTTTTTAAAAAGTAATTTCTGTTAAATAAAATATCTCCTTTTGAAGTGGACTTTGAGCTTTGTAACTTCGCAGATCTTTTTTATGCTCAAACAGCAACATTACAGAGTACCTAAAGTTGAAAAAGCATAATAGCACCCCTTTAAAAGTTACATTTAGAAAAACTGAAATATATATTTCTTTTGTAAAAAAAAAAAGTTTTTTTTTAGTTACCTGATCCAACAAATGTCATTAAAACGGCCATTTGGTTCCAGAATGATTTAGTCAACTCCAACTCTAATAATTAAGGTTTTAGATATTTAAGTATTTTATAGTGTTTAATTTTATTCTAATATGTAAGTATTTAAGTTCTAGTATTTCATTTTTTTCTAATATTTTCTAATATTGTAAATGCAATTGTAAATGATTGGATTACATTTTACTTAGTGCAAAAAAAAAAAAAGTTTCATTCAGTGTATTATTTGCCAATTCTTAATTATTTGTGAAATTATTTGTGCATTTTCTGAGTGATAAGGTTGGTGATTCACAAATCAGTGAATCATTTATATGAACCAGTTTACTGAATCATCAGGACCAACCAATTCAGCAGAATGAATCAGACATACGTAAAATAACAGCAGAGGAGACGGCATACTCACATGTAAACTGGGATGGTACGTGAGCAGACCATTGTCACACAAAGTGACGTATTTCTTCTTCCACTCCTTATTAAGTGACTTCCCACTTCTTTTTAATAAAATCCCCTGTTCAAAACAAAAACAATCAGTAATGAGAAGATTTCAAACATTCCCCACACTCTGAATAATAACCAGCTGGGTCATTTTAATAACTCATTTTCAGGATTGGTATAAAGATGGATCAGATGTCGAGACAAGTTTCCCATGCAGCACTGTGAAGCCTCATGTACTCGTTCACACTGAGCCACAGACACTCATTTGCATACATTTAAGGCCTATTTACACACAGGGTAGATTTTCCTATAGAACTCATCACACTGAACATTTGCTTTGTTTTATTTTTAGTATGTTCCTCTCATGTACGTTTGTTCATGCAAATTTTTGCGACCAATTTTCTTCAGTGATTTGTTCAGTGATCTTGTCATTCACTGCTTTACATTTATTGATTTAGTAAAAGATTCACCTAAAATGACAAATTAGAAATAATACAACAAAAAGAATAACTGCATAGCATCCAGAAAAAACTCACACTTTAACACATTTTAAAGAAATATCCTAAATTCTTATTTTTGCCATATTAGCTGCCGAGAAATATTATTTCCTTGTAAAAAATGTGTTATTTAAATTAGATAAATAGCTATATTTTATAGATATAACCTCTCCACAAAACTTTTCACTTTTAATTCCTAGTTTTGAAAACACATATAATATAAAAATGTGTGAACGTGTCTAAACAGTTTACATACACCTTGCAAAATATGCAAAATGGTAATAATTTCACCATAATAAGAGGGCTCATACAAAATGCATGCTATTGTTTATTTTTAGGATATAATCAGGGTAAATGTAACTTATTTTGTCTTCTGGGAAACATCTTCTGGAGCTTTTGAAGAGATGTACTAAATTTAAAATATATATATATATATTTAGGCAAAATCAAAAACAAAAATGTTTGAATTAACATTGAAAATAATTTACAATAATAAATAATTTTCATAATAGAAAATCAACTCAGACATATATGACAAGTAATTTCATTTCTAATAGGTAGGTAAAATAAATTGTGTAAAACTTTGTGACAATAATATCCCACCCTCTGATCTCTGACATCCAGAGCAACTTTTCCATTGATCAATAAGGTTGAATTGGGCCCTGGCTCTGTGACTGTGCTCATGAAAGTTTGGGAGGGCCTCACATCAGTGCTGTGGGGGGAGAGCAGAGGCTAAATCCAATTTGTGCAGGGACTCAGTGTGTATTCTTTCGCCCGTTGCGCCGGCGAACTCTCTCAGACCCCGAGCACGAGGATCAGAGCCTGTGATCCCCAGCTCTTCAAAAGCATCCCGCATCCGTCCCGTCCCCTGCTCAAGGCCTCACCATCAATTCCCCGCTGTTCTTTTAAAAAAACACTCACTGAGCACTGATCCAGGACAAACTCTACCTGACCAGGACTGGAAGTGCACAGAGCTGGGCGGCAGGGAGCAAAGGGGGGTCTGGGTGGCCTGTTTTGGCTTAATTAGGGGATTAGGGAAGACTCCTGTGCTCTTTACCACTTCCTGTTGGGAGTGAGAGAGTAGGGGGGCTCTGATGTGTTAACCGGCCAGCCCCGACCCCGAAGGGGACTAATCCACGTGAAGAATACACTACTTGCTAAACATCAGGTGCTGACCCGGGGTCAACTGGGTATCATGGTGTTCACCCGACAATCAAGTCCTAATTCTCTCCTCGCCTTGATCTGATCCCTCCACAGATATTCTCTCTCCTTAAAACAACTCCATCTACTCAAGAGCTAGAGTCTCTGAAAAGGACTTTAAACCTTAATTTTTAACATAAATGCATCATTAAAATGCTAAAATAAAATAAAATAAAACAAAACAAGCAAAGAACAGCTGACATATAATTTTATATTACATTCATGTAAGCTCAAACAGTAAATAAAATAAAACAGCAAAGAAAAAGTGTTAAAAACCGAATTGAACAGTAGTCTGCCAAATAAAATATATAAAAGAGTGAAATAAAATAAACAGTATAAATTTTAAATATAAAACCGTAAATAAAATTAAAAATGTAAGTCATTATCTTAAAATTATGCATAAATGTTGAATTTCACTTTGCATTATTTAGTTTAATTTTCTGTTTTGAGTACTGTTTTAGGTATTTTTCCTTGCTATTTTATTATTTTAGATTTTATTTCTTTGCTATTTTATTTCATTTATTCATTTGAGAAATGTGCCTTTGCTTTTTTCTATTTAAATAAAAATTTAAAAAAATGTTTTTTTTTTTTCATTTTACACCTTTGTCTGATTACTGTGCTACATTACAGCAATATAAAATTATGCATATATACATAAAATAAAACAAATGCCTAGGATACTGATTTGGTATATTTTATTTTATATGAATTTAAACCGTTAATCTACAAAACAAAATAAAATAAGTGATGCATAAAAAATTAAATACGCAAACACAGAAATTTCTCCAGCTCTGACTGATTAAACAATTCTGTATCATCACTGTAAAGAAAGATGTGGTTGAGTGCTTTGGTCAAACTCGTATTCTTGCCTGTATTTGATGTTCACAATATATCACGGACATTATACTAGAAGTGTCATTTGTGAAGCAGCAGCCATCTGTCAGCTGAACTGGCCTTTCATTATCTGTTCAATAATGCCTGTGTTCCTACAGAAGTGCTATTGGTTTGCCACTCAAATAAATGAAAAGGACAGCCGGGCGTCCTCTTCTGTGTTTGTACATGAACGTCACAGAAGTCACGTCTGTTTCGAACAGTCATGGATGCATACACATGATCGGTGAAATCACCCCCCACAGTGATGAAACAGATCAATGCTAAAGCAGAGAAATATGAACGTCTAGCAGCAATAAAAAGACTGTAAAACAATTTGTACAGGGGTGGATTTGTGGAACTTGACAAATGACCTCAGTGTACTTTAATAATTCAGATATTATAAATTAATTCTGAAATCATTAAAACACATTCAGCCTATTCCTTACAAAAAGTACCAGGTTAACATGAAATACCATGATTGGTTTGATTTGTTAATGAAGTCTGTGTTATCATAAATCTGTGTCAAAAATCTAAATAAAGGGTCATATTACGGTCTAATACCATCGGTGTACTGCAGCTTCATCGCAGTACTTTTACTGTAAGACATAAATACAGTAAAACTATTTTTTTTTACAATTCAGTTAACATTTTTTTATTTTAAGATAGAAGATAATAAATGATATATTTATAGTTTGATAAATGTTTACTTTAAAATAATTCGAAATCACGGACGTATTTGTTGTATTGCCTTAAGAGAAGTAAATAAATTGCATTACGGTAAATTTTTAGTCAAATATAATAGAAAATTTGATGTAAATAAATCGATTATATATTTATAGTTTCATAAATGTATACTTTAAAATAATTTTAAATCATGGTCGTGTATATTGTATTGCCTTGAGATAAATAAATAAACTGCATTACAACTAAGTTTGAGTATAAAATATTAAAAAAGGTAAACAAATTGCATTACAGTAAAACCAGTATAAAAAATAGAAAATTTGATTTAAATAAATAAATAGCATTACAGTTTAAATAGAAGCATTAAATAGCATTTTGAGTACAAAATAATTAAAATATATTAAATTAATTGCATTACAGTAAATTTGGAGTACAAAATAATAGTATAAGATATAAATAGCATAAGCAATTTCAATGAGAAACACCTTAGTGGGAATAATTGTAATTAAAAAATAAATTAAAATACAATTATATTAAAATGGATACTTTTAAAAAGGGATTGAAGACTTATTTATTTAACCAAGCCTTTGGCGTTTGATTAGGTCTGAGAATTGTGAGTGATTTGTGGTTTGATTTTCTTGTGTCTTGTTTTTAATGTAACTTATTGTTGGTATGTATTTTAAAGTTAGTGATCAGCCTACTTATGGACAGCACTTTGGTCCATTCTAATCGTTTTGAAAGTGCTTTATAAATAAAAGTTGAGTTGAGTTGAGAAAAGCAATAAGGCGTTATGCTAGTGCACATAAATCTAAAGTTAAAAATAAAATAAAAAGATCAAAGCATAAAATATACAAACAAATAAAATAAAATAGCACGTGACACATATGCCATTAGAATATACATAATTTAAAAAAGTCTTCGAAAGTAATGCAAAATGTAGTTTACATTCCATTAGATGCCTTTTAACCAAGCCCTACATTCCATTTAGCCAACGTAAATACACAAAAACCTTATTTAATGCCCACGCACCTGTCTGTCCTCTATCTCCTAAACCTACAGAGACACACAGAGCTCAAACAGACACGTCTATCATCAGGACGGCCTCTGTTCTGTGGTCAGCGCAGGGGGAAAGAAAGAGGAACTTACTGGGATTAAACACAAAAGCCTTGTGTTGACAGTCTCCCTGTGTCACCCCTGAGCTATCACTGCTTTTGTTGTCCTTATTTACCATTTTTACTGATTGGGAGGGGTGTGGGGTGGGGCGGGGGGTCCACAGTGTGTAATTTGCCCAGTGGGAGGTAATTATACTCCCATGGCACTTTGATCTTCTTGACTGTGCATTTGACTGGCCGGGCAATCAGCTCCATTCAAAGGTATCCCAGCATGGCCTGCGTCCCTCCTCTCCTTTACTCTCTCTGTGACTCTCCACTACAGACAAACAGATTACAATGACGGCTCTTAAAGGGATCATCTTTAAAGCTGGAGTGTAATTGATGTACAATGAAGGTAAAGTAAAGGAGGTTGACTGAGAGGATATGGACGTGTGATATGTTAACTGTGAGAGGGACGCGTCACCCCCGTCATCTTAATGCTGTGAGATTCATAGACACCTGACTGCTTATACACTTTTTAGTAAAAAAAAAAAACATAAATAAAACATTGAAATTGAGATAAAATTACTTTTCAGGTCAATTTACTTTTGAGTTGCCTCATGCAAACTGCAGTTCAGTTACTTACTAAACATTTTTTTTTGTGAACGTTTCCTCTGAGCACACAGCAGAATCGCATTGAATCATAAAATTAATTTAGCATCAAACTATTTATGTAAACTATTTTCTCTATAAACTACTATTTGTAAACTGTTATTTGTAAAATATTTGCACACTACTTTTAAATGACTTTATTTGTAAACTTTCTACTTTCAAACTAGTTTATTTGTATATTACTATTTGGAAATTATTTCTAAACTACTTTTGTAAATCATTTTGTTTAAACTACATTATTTTGGAAACTACCTCTGAACTACTACTTGTCAAGAGTTTCTAAAACACTTAAGCAAACTATATCTAAACTATCTTCGTAAACTACTTCTATTATTATTTTATTTGTAAACTTTTTCTATACTAGTATGAAATTAGTGTTTGTAACTTATTCTGAACTAGTTTTGTAAATGAGGACTAAACTGCCTTTGTAAACTACTGTATTTGATTTATTTGAATATACTATATGGTAACTGCTTCTAAACTACTTTTATAAACTACTACCAAACTGCTATTTGAAAATGATTTCTAAACTGTCTTTGTAAACTACTACTTGGAAACTACTTCTTAACTACTATTTGGGAACTATTTCTAAATTAAGCTGGGACGACTTTAAAAATATTTTATTATTGTTGTTTTTTTTTTGTTGTTTTTTTTTACGCATGTAAACCATGTGTGCAACCAGATTATCTTAAAGTCAGAGGTTGCATGTGACACTTGTCACAGGGATGATGTCTGTTCAATGTGACAATGCTAATCTCTGGCAGGGGTTAAAGGTTAAGGCTAGGGTTAATTTGAAAATTGAATCAGAGGTTTAAAAAAAGAGCAAATGAATGAACATCTCTAGTAAAGAAAAATAAATATTTGACAGCTACTCTGTCAAGAACTACTGCTAATTACCAAAACGAATCCTTTCAAAACCACATTAGTTCGTTCTGACGTCAGTCGTCAGGGTATTTCGCTAAAAAGAATTGCATTTCTGTTCAAAACCATACAACAACAAAAAACATGACTAGAGTGTAAAGAATATTAAACATTTGTTTCTCATGAATTTTAAAGGTTCCCAAAAGTTTCGGTACATTATTTATAAATATATATATATATATATATATATATATATATATAAGCAAAAAATAATTTACAGGGCATTTTAAAGGACACAGTTTCGTAAATGATTTTAAAAAATCACGGATACTCAAATGCACCAAACACAGATTTCCTTGTCAAAGCAAAATGTGAAAAAATGACAAATTTAAAAATAAATAAAAAATAATATTATATACACACATATATAAATATATATATTTATGTTTATTTTCTATATATATATATATATATATATATATATATATATATATATATATATATATATATATATATATATATATATATATATATATACACACACACACAAAAAAGCAAAGAGTATGTTGTTGGTTACCAAGTTATTACGATATGCATATCACCTAA
The DNA here is from genome assembly GCF_003368295.1 of Carassius auratus. Taxonomy (NCBI): domain Eukaryota; kingdom Metazoa; phylum Chordata; class Actinopteri; order Cypriniformes; family Cyprinidae; genus Carassius; species Carassius auratus. The sequence goes on from NW_020528756.1 coordinate 73,804, forward strand.
ATAATTACAATCTATAATACAAATTTAATAATATACATATAATTCGGTTATCTGCATACCAACTACAAACATTTAGAACCCAGGTTAGATAGAATGAGCAAACATAAAGTTAAACTGTGTTACACTGACATCTGTTGGCCGTACAAAGAAACCTGACTGAGAAAGCCTAAAATAATCAGGTTTATAAAGTCTTTAAAAAGTTTGCATGCACTTTTAGTGCTCACACACACACACACTAATTTCATATTCACATAATAAAAACCCTTAGGATATTGTCATTTCACTAATCCTCATAACCAGTCAACAGTTTTACCCTATAACAGTGTACTTACCTCATGTAATGAGTGTACGAGTGCGGTGACGTACCTGTTTGATGGGTATGGCCCTTCCACTCCCTATACTGTCAGTTTTATTCTCAATGCTCTTTGTCTGATCACTGGCTTTCCGTGACTGCAAAGAAACAAGACAAGATGTCAGTGCACAGAACAAACTGGGGACACATAGGGAGGTGGGGAGGGTGTGTGTGTGTGTGTGTGTGTTGTGCCTTAACTCTAGTGTGTGTGTGTGTGTGTGAAGTGAGTGTTGGTGTGTGTAGTGGGGGACAACATAAAATCGCAAGAAAGAGGCTCAAATAAACGCGCAAGCAGAACAGTGCAAACATACAGCAGCACATTGAACGTGCAGTATATAGAAATATATATTTACACAGACCAGGACAGACACACAGAACAAAACGACAACGGAAAATATCAAGTTCGACCAATAAACAAACACAGGAAGTCAGAAGTAAACCCCCAAAAGAGCTCTTTTGTGATCTTTGGCGCCTCCCTGTGGCTTTACCAACCACTGAAGCATCAGATTCAAACAATACAAGAACATTAAATGCAGCTTTATATACAAAAGGTTAGCAGAGGAGGAAAAAATAAGGATGTTAATATGGTGCATCTTTTTTCTGACAGCCTCCACCTGTTAAAACATCCGATAAACAAGTCAGACAAAGAGAATAAAACGATTCAGAGTTAGGGTTAGATTGACAAACATTTCAAAACAAAGCAAAGTCGGGAGAAAGAAAAGTTAGTTTATACATCATTTCATTTCTGGATTTCAAGCAACCTTCGTTTTCAGTAGCTGGAAATGGCATTAGGGAAAGAATAGATGTTAAACAATCAACCCTCTCATACAAAATGACCCACAATGCAACATGAATGCTCACTCACACCCGACAGACAACATTATGGCGCTCATTCGCAAATGGAGAGAGAGATAAAGTTTCACGATCGACTCAAATAAACTAGGCTAATGTGTATTTTTCAACAGTTTATTTTTTTTTTCGTTTGGATATATACAGACACCATACAAATCAAGTCACAGGTTTACGTGGAAATAGTCAACAGGCAGAGCCACACATTGCAGTTCCCACAAGAGAGAGTTTGACTAAAGAGGCGCTGTTTCATATATCTCATATATGTATAGAATATACTTTCTATAGAATACCGTTGGAAATCAAATTCAATACAAGATATACGGCAGTCTATATTTGTCCATTATTGAATGATACAAAAAAAAAAAAAAAAAAAAACTGTGCAACGCATGGAACAGTTCATCCTAGCACATCATCATGAAATAAAAAAAAAAATGAATAGGCAAAAACAATCAAACAAAATAATGGCTCTGGGTCACAAATAATAGATACTACATTCATACAAGTCGGTGCATTTCCGTCATGCTTCTCTACGTCTATGAAGGCCTTCATATCGTTCAGACTTCACACCGAGCGAAGAAACCGCGTCCGTGCGCCGCGGCTGCACCTGCATCAACTAAACGAGCGGCTTTATAAACGCATCACAACGCAATGTGACGTCTCAGGGCGTCATGTGACATCATGTTTGTTTCACAGTTGAATGGTGGTCGGCGTTATCGAACAAAAAAAGCTATCGAACAAGAAACCTCGACTAGCATCACATGCCAGTATGACGTGGTTCACAAAGCCGCGGTCTTGTTAATAAAGATGAAACGGAGACGCGGGATGCGGTTCGTGGCGTTCGGTGTGAAGTCTGACTTCGCTAAACTAACCCATCAGACACAGAACTCAAAGGAAAGACAATAAATAGGAAAATAAATAGGAGAAACTGAGAAACTCTTGGCAAAGTTCTGTCCGTTTGAAATACGAAGCAATTTTGGGCGTTGTTGATGGCTATTGTCCGGGTTGGTGAACATGTAGCAGTAAAATGACTGATTATGATTCAGTTCAGTGAGTTCATGTAACGCAAGTTCGAAATTTGTCTTTTTCTGTCCAACCAAATGTCCTTTAAACTCAACCATGGCTGCCAAGGGGCAAGTGTCCAAGAAAGCCATGGTGATACCCACGATGCAATGCGGGCTATTAGGGGGAATAAAGCAGCCTCCCATAATGCATTGCAGTCGTACCACCACCACCAAGGGCTCGTCTAATTGAGGAGAAGCTGGAAAGCCCTTTTAGTTGAAGAAAGGTTGGAAACAGAAGAACAAATCTGGAAATATCGACAAAAACAGTTCAAAACTTTGGTCACGGGGAGCGTGGACAGAAAGGGTTTTGGGGGTGGAGCAATGGATCGCAAAAAATGCGTAGACATCTACATAGGAGATGAGGGCGGATGTAGTATGATTATTGGCTTTTTACAGGGCAAAATAGTGACATGAAATAAAAGAAACCCCTTCCCTCTTCCTGTTCTCTCACAGAATGGAAAATAAACAGACGCCACATTAGACCAATGACAAAAATATCTGAATGGCTGTTTTTAAATATCATGGAAGCACTGTGCTTGGTTTGCGGTCCTCTGCTGACATCTAGTGGCAAAGACACACACTTATGAAATGATATTCATGAGAGAATGTTATGAATTATGAGGTGACAGGAAATATTACTAAATCGGCAAACTGTTCTTTTTATATTATTCAATAATAACATGAGCTTTAGTCTTTAATTTTGTTTTAAAAAGGAATTATTACTTTTAGAACATTTTAACAAAATATTTAATTATGGCTTTCTTTAAAACGTAAATATTTTATTTTTAATTAGTATGGAGCAAAATTAGTTGTTACAGATTGCAAAAAGAAAAAAAAGTCAGTCTTACCTTAATTTTTTTTTTCAGTCTTACCTTAATTTATTGGCACTAGCATTTATATATCTATATATCTATATATATATATCTATATATATCTATATATATATATATATATATATATATATATATATATATATATATATATATATATATATATATATATTATATATATATATACACAATTTGTAATAATTTAATAAATAATATTTTTTGTATATATATATATATATATATATATATATATATATATATATATATAATATATTTTTTTCTTTCATTGTAGATGAATGCTATCCTTTACTCTACTAGTGGTAGTAACAAATTTACTCTTTCACTATGACTCAAAAGACTATGATTATAAGGCCACTCTTGACTTTGAACGCTAAAATAATATCTAACATAAATTATATGTATATGACTTTGAAAAAAGCTGCCGGAAACTCAGCATAGCAAACACAAAACAAAGGCTTTCCTCATTTTTCGCATGCTATTTCTAAAAATTTAGCTCGGAGTGGCTATTATGATCCAATTGCCAATGAGATGACTGGTCAGAGAAGTCGTCGAAAGGGGAATATAGTAACCAATCCAGATCTCCCAGCCGTCTTCAGAACGTCGTAGAGAGGCTGCGTGGCCCCACCCTCCTTGGTCTGGCTCCTCCCACTCTCCCTCCCAGCCCTCACCCCTGTTCCCGCCCACACCGTGAGTCCGGCTCCTCAGAAGGTCATGAGTTGAAACTCCCGCTCGCTCTGCCACTCGGACACCCAGACGGGGTAGGTGGCGTGCTTCGGCTCCATTACGCGCACCGGCAGAGCGTCGTGTCTCACGTGGACGGGGTTAGACACGACCTAGCAGGGGGGAGGGAGAAACAGGACAGGGGACGCTAGCACAAGAGCCGCCACTGCCGCAGCCAATCACCTTGTGGGATCCTTCTGATAGGAGGAGATTTTGGGGGGGGGGGACAAATTCGATTGGTTATTTGGAGTGAGGGATGGTGATTGGCTGAATGGACAAAGGTGGATCTTGATTGGTTAGATTGGAGATGGTGGTGTTGCTAGTACAGTGTGTGTGTGTGGCTCTGCCTCTCTCTCTGTCTGGCTCCAGCAGAAAGACACGCTAGGTGAATGTCTGTCAAAGACGAGAAGGGGGCAGGGCTTGCTAGGGAATTTTGCTGATTGACACAGTGAAATTAGGAAGGGCACAGGGAAAATATCAGTATCGGGGAGGGCAGGTATTCAAATCCAGAGAAGATAAAAAGCTAAGTTACCTTGGTGTAAAGCTTTTAAATTTACAGTGTATATAAAGGTCGAGGCAAATAAAAATGGCAAAAATAATAGCGTAAATCTAAGCGCCTTTTCTTGTACTAAACATCTCTCATCAGTTTAATGCTTGCCTCCCAGCGTTTACTGAAATATGTAGCTATAAAAAGCATGTGGTCACGCGCTTCTGTGGTAGCAGAGGCAGGAGGGATTCAGTTACACTCAGCTCCATACCTCCCTCTTGTGGTCAGAGATGGCATTACGCTCTCTGGCTTTGCCCTCCACTGCCCTGGGTTTGAGGGGAAGGGGGTGATGAGAACTAAGGGCAGATCCACTCACTGCAGACCTAGAAACAGCTTCTCTCTAGCTCACTGGCTGTCTGAACGCAGCAGGGGCTGCTGGGAGATCTGCAGTCAGGGGAAGTCCAGCACTCTCAGTAGTGGGAGTGCGTGGTGCTCTGCATTAGCTGCCTCATACTTACTGTGAAGATGTTAGAGCGCCGTTTGGACTGCTTGCGGATGGGCGTGGGAGTATTGGAGGCGGCTACCGTCTCGATGCGCATCTCCCTCTGGCTTATGCTGGGGGTGGAGGGAACAGAGGAGGAGTAATCGTTGAACGCACCTCCTCCATTAGCAGCCTGAAACAAACAGAGGGGGAATGGGGAAAGATAGATAGATAGATGGATAGATGGATGGATAGATAGATAGATAGATAGATAGATAGATAGATAGATGGATAGATGGATAGATAGATAGATAGATAGATAGATAGATAGATAGATAGATAGATAGATAGATAGATAGATAGATAGATGGATAGATTGATAGACAGATAGATAAACAGTCAGTCAGACAGACGATAGATAGACAGACAGACAGACGATTGATAGATAGACAGACAATAGATAGATAGATAGATAGATAGATAGACAGACAGACAGACGATAGATAGATAAATAGATAGATAGATAAACAATCAGTCAGTCAGACAGACAGACAGACAGACAGACAGACGATAGATAGATAGATAGATAGATAGATAGATAGATAGATAGATAGATAGATAGATAGATAGATAGACAGACAGACAGATAAATAGATAGACAGAAAATAGATAGATAGATAGATAGATCGATAGATAGACAGACAGACGATAGATAGACAGACAGACAGACAGACAGACAGATAGATAGACAGATAGATAGATAGATGGACAGATAAACAGTCAGACAGAAAGACAGACAGAGGATAGACAGACAGACAGACGATAGATAGATAGATAGATAGATAGATAGATAGATAGATAGATAGATAGATAGATAGATAGATAGATAGATAGATAGGGAAAAGCAATTAAGAATAAGAAAGGAGCAAGAGAGATGCAGTAAACAAAATTATCAGCATGATTTTCAGGTTTTTGACATACAGCACATGTTTTATAGTTTATTTATAGTTCATAAAGTCCTATTCCTCCATCCCAATGCTCAAACTTATACTATGCATATAAATATATAAATAATGGGAAAGTACATGTAAGTATGCATGAACCAGGACATCATAAATCTGTGTCCTGATATCACATAAGCCTTTGTTGCATTAAATATCATAGCTCCTACAATTATTGTTACTTTTGAAAAGCTATAAATTAAAATTTCTGTAATTTTATTCAATTGATTTGTGATTCAATTTTTTAAAAGTAAAAATGAACTATTTTTGTGGAAAATATGGTTACCATATTAAATTTTCAGAACTGAAATATGTGCTAGGTAATAACAACTAGTCAGTTGCAATTCACTTTGCAGTTGGCATGCTAGCTGCTTCAGGACAGGTTTTGGCTGACTGAAGCTGATCCTAGATCAGCACAAATGCCCCAGACTCACCTGATTGATGTGTACAGAGGGGATGGACGCGGACGGAACTGACGAGTGGCTGGGAGAGTTGGGCAGAGATTTACACGGACCAATCGAAAGCTGCTGTTTTTTCCTCAGCGCCACCACTTTCTGAGCAACTGCAATCACACATCATAAATATTACAACTATGAAAGCAATGCATTAAATAGATTAAAAGTGACAGTGAAGACATTTATAATTTCTGTTTCAAACTAATTCTGTTCTTTATGTTTTCAAAACAAAAAAGAAAAGGAAAAAAAAAAAAAAAAAAGGACATTTTTGTTAAGCATCAAATCAGCATATTAGAATGATTTCTGAAGGATCATGTGACACTGAAGACCGGGGGAATGATGCTGGAAATACAGCTTTGCATCACAGAAATAAATTACATGTTAAAATATTTTCAAATAGAAAACAGACAATTGAAACTGTAATAATATTTCACAATTTTACTGTATTTTTGATCAAGCATCAAGAGAGAAAAACAACTTTTAAATTATAGGGTAAAGTATGCAAGTGTTTGTCTACCTCTTGCACACTGAATAAAAATGTATGAACAGTCAATATTAGTGTGATATTAAATATAAAATATAAAATTGAGTATTATAAATATTATGAAATTTGTTTATATAATTTATTTTAATAATTTACATAATTCATAAATGGCGATACATTTATATGACATTGAGTGCATATTATTTTGGTAGGGAGATGTTCAAAACTTAAGAACAGTATGTTACATTTTTAAGTTCTAATGCCTCATATAAGGTTTCTTCCCCAGCTGTGAAATGATTTCGTGCAAATTTACTGCATGAAACTGTAAACCCCGGAGACTTAAAGAGTGTGCCTACAGCCAATTTAACAAGTGACTCGGCATTATTCACTTTTACTTTTCACAGAAAATAAAGTAACAGAGGAAGAACGGGCAGCACACAAGTGAAAGAACCGGCAAAGTGGAGATGATGTTGATCCGTCTGCGTTTTCAAAGAGTCGAACAGCTCAACAAGCGCATCTCTGTCTTTTAATTATTTCAAATGCAGCCCGAGGAGGCAATTACACACAGGAGAAAACAGCAAACGTCAACACCCCGGCAATAAAGACAGGGCCGAGAGAAATCCATCCTGACAACTCTGAGGAAACTGCAACACTGCGGAGCAATAAAGCTGCTGGAATTACCACAGCCCTTGCAAGCGGATATACAGAGCAGCGATACCAGAATACAGAGCGGCTGCTTGATAAATACTTATGTAATATGTATTTCTTGGTGCTGTGAAACCACTCTACCTCCAGCAGGCGGCTAGAGGGACACAAAAGAAATGTGTGGGCAGATTTCTGTAGCTTACTCTGCGATACATTCATGCCACATGACGACAGTGGGCGGAAGAGAGCGCTATCAGAGAACTCAAGAGTGCCACTGATATTCCAGCTGGTTTTCAGGAATGTTCGGAACAAATGCACTAACCACTACCAGCGTAAAAACACGCTCTTCGTTAGATGAGGAGATAAAAGCAGGATCCAGAACCTCAGAGGCATTCAGAATGTCTCACAGCCAACCTTAAAATCAGCTGGATGCACATAATATAATACAGTAAACTGATAATATAATAATAAATACCCCTTTCACAGTCATACCACATTCAAGATTAATACATTCAAATACATTATCAATACCAATCTTCACAGATCGATCACTATTGTTGTTTTATGATGATGCCAGACAGCATGTAATGAATATTTAACTGATATGTAATTTTTTGGTTTTTGACATAAAAAATAATCATTAGACTACAACAATAAAGCATGACTTGCTTCATGAACATTATAATAGTATTAGTATTATATTGACAACAATGATAATCATTTTACTGGAAATTCATTTTTGTTTATTAAAAAGTTTTTATGTCTAAATAATAATAACAATAACATCAATAATTATTATTATTACGGTTTTTGTACTTAATACAATAATAAAGATAACCAGCAATAATAATAATAATATATTTTTTAAAGAATATATCACTGTATCATTATGTTTATACATGATTTATGCTTATTATATAAAAAGTTTAAGCCTGTGTCTAACTAATAATAATTTATTATTATTATTTGTTTATATTAACACCAACATGGATCATAATAATTATTGCTATTGAAAATAATTTTTCGCTTATTAAAAAGTTTTAGTCTGTGTCTAAATAATAATAACAAAAACAATAATTAAAATACGTTGTTAATATAATAATAATAATAATAATAATAATAATTTTCTTGTAATTGTTATTATTACTGTTGTTTTTATTATGTTTACAGTTTAAATTAAAATAGTTTTTTGTATTATTTTATTAATATTATTATTATTAATTTATTTTATTGTAAATATATTAACAACAAAAACAACACCAATTTAAAAAAAAAGGAAATTCATTCATAAAAATGACATATTAATAAATGGAAAATCTTTTTTTTAATTATTAAAAAATATATATTTATTAAAAAAAAGCAGTTCTGAATAAATGGCTTCATTTCTGAATAAATGGATAAAATTCCACTGGCTTGAATGGGTTAGATTTGTTGTCCTAATGGGACACTCTTACAAGTTTTTATTTACAGAGGTCAACCCTAAAGGTCATGAGGAACAGAGAATATTAACTGAAACCAGGTTAGTAAACTCACACCTGAGGATAAACACTTCAAGTGTTCAGACACACTGGTTAACATCTCACCATCTTGAAAGACTCTCTCCACGTTAAGACCATAGGTGGAGCAGGTTTCGTAATACGTGGAGCGTTTCAGGTCGTTGGACAGTTTTCGAGCACGGGCGTCATCTATCACTCTCGGGTTGGCAGCGCTGATGGCATCTAGAGATCATAAGACGGGTTAAGAAAAGGCATATTCATTTTTGGGTGCACTATTCCTTTAAACTCGCTCTTCGATACAAACCTAATGACAGTACAGCATCTATATGCTCATAATTGTTAATTATGTGTCTCATAAAAGTGCAATTTGCATACAAGTACTGGGAAAATGTGTAAGAGAGTCTCTCAGCTCACTGCAGATGAGACTTCATATCCTGCTGCTTTGTTAAAGCAAGATGAATGTAGCATTTCGGCACCTTTAGATTATGACTAAGTGCAAGACTTTCATGGAGGATTTAATAAAAACAAGTGCACATCAAATTCGGTGCATTCGGTGTTGGACTGTAGAAGAATAATAGAGTCAGTGATGTGCTGTGACTCACCCTGCGTCCCAACCAGCACCATGGGAACCTCCGCCGTGTTCCTGTAGCTGGAGAGACGCAGGAAGTAGTTATAAACTGTCTGGAAGCTGATCTCATCCTCCAAGCTGAAGACGAACACCACTGCGTCCACCCAGGCAGCAAACTGAAACACAACAACAAAACCGTATCAATCTCTGCATCTTTAAATAACACCCTTTGATTCAGCTCGCAGATTGTGCTTCTTTAAACGGTATGTTATATTAACATTTTGAATCAGTTTCTATCATTTAGTTCTTTCATTGCAATTTTGGTTACAGTTTTAGCAATTTTGTGTATTTATTTATTAGTATTTATTTAAAAAATCTAGGGTTATTAGGCTTTTTATTTTTAAAAGAAATTTTTATTCGACAGGCTTGCATTGTATACACACACACACACACACACACACACACATACACACACATATATATATATATATATGTGTGTGTGTGTGTGTGTGTGTGTATGTGTATAACACATACACAGTATTATTTTAGTATCAACTTTAGTATTTCTGTATTATTTTTGTATCACTGAGAGACACTATTGCAGTCGTGTTAATGTTTTAATCAGTTTTTATATTTTCCATTTTCATTTGTTCAAATTTTAGCGTTTTTCTTTTTCATTTTTAAGAGATCATTTATTATTACCAGTTTATTTATTTATTCTAGTTTTTTATATTTTCCATTTTAATTTTAGTTCAATCTGTTGCTTTTTAAAAAAATGTTTTGGAAGGATTTGTTTTTGTTTTTACATTTATATTTTATTTATTTAATTTATTATTTAGTTATTTTTGTTGGTTTGGTACATCAAGATAAACTAAATTAAGATAAATTATGCCCAGTTTTATATATATATATATATATATATATATATATATATATATATATATATATATATATATATATATATATATATATATATATATATATTTTTTTTTTTAAATTTAATTTAATTTAATGTTTATTTTATATTAAAACTTTTTTATTTAGTTTTTCTTTTAAATATAATAAGCCTCTTTATCTATCTCTTTCTCTCTCTCTCTCTCTATCTACCTGAACAGCTACTGAGCCAATGAACCATGTTATATGTTAGTTATATTTTGTAGTGTAGGCAGGTACATTTCAGTAATTTTAAGTGACTTCAGTAGTTTACTGAAGTCCTAGATGTGAGTTATTCCTTTATTCGTTTTCCATTTCCTGCAGGAGAATAATTCTAACTAGTAACTCGAATTGCTTCGGAGCCCTGAGACGCACTCATTGACGTCTGCTAGAAATTTGAAGCGCCACATTACAAATTCTTGTGGTAATTTGCATTCTAATCAATTACGCATTACCATAAAACCAGCTAAACGGAACACAGACTAACAGAGAATAATTATCACCGCTATTCCACCAGGAGCTACACTGGCAGAAAAGTTTCACTTGAAATCCCCACACAGGAAGCCAGTCCTCATCCACGGCTGAAAGCTGCCGTGAGAACCATCAGACTATAATTACACTGAGCCGCAGCAAAATGTGAAAATAGGGCCACCATGAAATGGGCCACATGGGGCAAGTACAGCGGTTCATATCGAAACGACCCCGCGTCCCGCCCTCTGCTGGGTGACACATTTGTGGAATATTTTAGCAGCTATTTGGACAGTTCTCTGCTTTTCTCAACTTGCGAAAAATCTCACTTTCTCGGATATCATCAATTATTGTAGCGCCGTGTCAGCATGCAGCCCTGGAGCTGCAAATTGAACAAGATAATTAAGGTGTTTGGAGTATTACTAGTACTTTACATGGAAATATGTAAACACTTACACTTTCTTTAATCCACAAACGCTACAGTTAGACAGTTACCTGCAGTTCTGGTGGGCCGCCTTCATCCCTGATCAGCAAGAGATAACTCTGTCCATCCACCACAATCTCCTTTTTAAACCTCCTCCTGCAAGAACACAGAATAACATTAATTATAATGTCTCTAGTCGTCTCTAAAACTCCAACGCCATCAAGATTAAGGGGCTGAAGATACACCCCTGAGGAACTCCCTCCAGTCCCGTTAATCTGATCGCACAAACATTTCCTATTTTCACTTTACGCATAACTTCTGGAAGTTGTGAAGTGTTGAACAAGGGATAGTAAAAGAGAGAGAGAAAGAGAGAATGAGTTAGTGAGTGTGTAAATGAGTGTTTGGGATGAATGTGTTTGCATGTCTAAACATGACTAATGATTAAACCCTTCAGAGTGCCGCCTATCGCTTCATTATACAGCACATGGAAACATGGGAATCTCTGTTAACACACTGATGAAAAATAAATATCAGCCAACAAATGAAATTAGGCAAGCCTTATCCGAAATCTGAGTTATTTCGACACCAGTAGCGAGATGAGAGTCTGAGACTTTGATTTTTCACCCTTCATTTATTCCCTTCTCAGCAGATGCGTTTTTTTCCCTTCCTCGAAGCCGCTGGCGCTGAAAACTGATGGAACTTTGATGCCATTGAGATTCTCTCAAATTAAATTGCACTTTTTTATATAGTGGGAATGTTTGTGGAGCCGAATGAAACTTGCCTTACTGTAATCTTCTAGGAGGACAAAAGAAGAAGGGTGAGCTCTTCACAGATTATGACAGGTGAAGAAGGCAAGGCAATGTGTAGAATATATGAACAGCCTGGAGAGGAAAGGGCTCAGTTTGGATGAACTTTACCTGAAAGTATTAGGAATTTAAATAAGGAGCCACTGAAAGGCACAGAATGGCACAATAGTATGGTACAGAAATTATGTAACAATGTTATAAAATAGAATGTATATAAAGAAATATAAAAAAATATTTAGTGCAAAATGTATTTAATAAAAGTATAAAATAAATTATGTATAATACTGAAACGTTAAATTACTGTAACATAATTTCTATTTATATAAATAAATGAATTCTAACTAAATTATTAAATCAAAACTAATTTCATTTTACAATAAGAAATACAATTATCAAAAATATTATAAACTATAAATACATAAGATCACTAAATTATATATATATATATATGTTATAATAGTTTTATATATATAAACAGAAACATTTTTTGACTCATTATTTGATCTGACTGCCAAAAATGAAAGATAAAAGGAATTACACAAACTCAAATTGAAAACGTAGAGAAATTAGAGCTGGGCACCCTTGACATCCAACACGATGAGAAAATTTGACAGTGTAGCATAATGCATATTTCACTATTAAAAGTAGTTAGCAGTCAGTTCAGTTCATTCAATGCATGACCACCTTTTACTTTAACTCTGCTTTGTTCTGGGAATTTATTACAGAGCTTTGACGCTTCTGAGCTTAGATAAATGTAATGATTGAATGCTTGTTGCACCGTGTATGACTGAAACTGCGGAAGTTCATACCACGTAGCAAATCCTTACTTCCAAGTTCAGTGACCCCTGGAGTAAATTGGCTTTAAGAGGTTCACCGAGGGCACCGAAGTACAGCCCGATGGAGCAGTGAGGGACGTTAATAATAGCAGAACGAAACACAACATGACCCTACATGGAGATTTCAGCCAGTGACCTCATATCGACTGAGAGATATTATCCATAAAGCCATTACGCCAAGAACACTACACTTTTAATTAGTTCACCTATGTCCATAGCTATTTTTATTTTGTCAGTGCTTCCCTTGAGCTTAAAAACGAAAAAATGGCAGAACTTCGCCATAGTTTTTGCTCTAACAGGAGAAAGTGAACAATATGTTCATATTGGCCAATGTGAATACACCTGCAAGCATATTAAATATGCACAATATTGGTTTGTGATATTTATTGTCTACAATAAACTACAAAATGTAACTGCTGTTCTAACTGTTTACAAACGGATATTATCGTGTGTCATTCACTTTGCAAAAAAAAAAAAAAACTAAAACACATCTCGAGAGCCCAAAAGCATTCACTGCATGATGAAGCCTATTAGAATGCAATTCTAATGAACCTATAATTCAAGTTCTGAGAGCAAAAATAAACAATAACAAAGGCCTCCTGTAGCGAATCGATGTGTTTTTGTAAGAAAAATTTCCATATTCAAAATGTAATAATCACTTTAAACTATCTTGCGCACAATATCGTAAATGGAAGCGGAATTACATAACAACATGCTAGTACCATGAAATATACACTACCATTCAAAAGTCTTAAAGGACCCATATTGTACACTTTTCTGAAGTTTTATTTTAGGTTTTGATGTCCTTAAGAATATATATTTGTGGTATAATTACCAAAAACCATCTCATTATGTTTTTACAGCTCCTTTTCTCAGGGGGTCTGCTAGGAACAGGTCTAATTAATATTCATGAGCCTCTCTTCTGATTGGTCTGTGGTTTTCTGAGTGACACACAGCCAGGCCAACCACAGGTAACTAGGGTCAGCCGACGTCACAGCACTCGCTGGACGCAGCAAAACAAATGGAAAACTGGAAACGGCCCACTCAAACCAGTGCAGATTCAGCTATGTAAGGAGCTTAAAATATCATCTTGTTGTGATGTTGGGTGCCAGAATCTACGTAGAAATTTGATCGCATATCTGCTGCCACTGCCAGAAAAACAAACTGATGATAGCTATGGTTAAACTCGATAAAACGAGCGGACTGGACAGAAACGATCGTCAAAAGTGCTCGTGTCGGCAGCGCACACTTATTGAAAAGGTTCAATAAAGTATTGTGTTTTGTTGTTATGGACGAGTCTACAGATTTCTCGCCATATGTTTCTTGCATCTCACGATGTCGTGAATAAAAAAATGTCTGTGCATGTGTGTAAAACAACAAACTGACGATTTATATACAATCATTTGTAATTGTATATACATTGTTGGGATTTATTGTGGCTGTAACAATAATGTAGCTGTAAAAATAGTTGCCTGCTGAAATTGAAATACATCTTCAATATATATAGTAACAATATATATAGTAACTTTTATAGTAACAATCCTGTCAGATCGTCCATCCTTTGAGTGAAAGTATAACGTTGCAGGTCGACCAATCTGGTTTTGTGGTTAAAGTTGAGTAAAACATAGACAAATTTTTACACCTTTTTTTCTAGTGCATTCACAGAAGCTTTTAAAAGTAGGGTATAATTGTATTGGAGCCAGTAAGAGCATGTCTGAACATGTCAGGATTGGACAGAAAAATCCCTTCAGCAAAGTTTTAGCTCATATAGACATTTGGCAGAAAGCCGTGCAAAATAGATGTTTTTCAACTCTCAGTTTTTGAAAGGCTAAGAAGAAAATGACAATAAGGTACCGCGTCTTACTGTCGCCGGCGGAGGTGGATGCTTTTGAAATCCAGCCCTGGTTTGAGTCTTAAGGAATCTGTCATTCTGATTCTAATCTCTAATTTAGATTTCAGAGGGGCAGCTGGTGCCAAGAGGGCATAAACATTTAATCTCTCTGCCGTCACTCAAGAGTAAACGCCGGGGATTGATGACACGCTCGGCGGCGGCAGGCCAGGCTGCCTGACCCTCAGTTGCCATGGCAACAACGGAGCAATCGTAGAGGCGGCGCATCGGCGCGGAACTCTGAGCTTCGTCTGTGCAGGAGCCAATGACAGATTACAAATTAAGGTCAATTTCAGTCTAGAGTCACTTAATAAAACTGGGAACGTCTGCAAACGCTTCATGCAGTGGGAATCACAGCTGCATTAATCACTCATTTAATGCAATCGCTTTTCTGCCAAATATGAGTATAATAATACAATATCAAGAGTCTGAGTAAACTTCTTCATTAATTACATAGTCTGTGGATATGATATCGTGTTAAAACCATGGCTTTTTAGACATGTACTTTACTACAGTACTATCATGGTATTCTTTGAGGTTTGTCTATTGTGTAAAATTCAGTGGTTAATAATAAAATGGTGGTATCAGGCAGTAATGTCAAGGTACTTCAATATATACTGGCATATTACCAAACAACATGCTAGTACCGTGGAATATACACTACCATACAAAAATAATTTTATTTGCAAGGATGAATTAAATTAAAAGTGACAGTAAAGTCATGTTTAATATTATAAAAAAACAACAAAAACATAAAAGTGTCAATTTCCATTAAATAAGAAATAAAATAAAATAATGCAGCCCAACTGTTTTAACACTGATAATAACAATAAATAGAAATGTTTCTTGACCAGCAAATAAGCTTATTAAAATGTCTGAAGGACAATGTGAGACTGAAGACTGGAGTAATGATGCTGAAAATTCAGCTTTGCATCTCAGGCTGTTCTCTACTGCATGCTTCCTGAGTTTGTAGTATTTTCTATTCTAGAAGAACAAGTATCTTTTAGCGTGGTTTCTGAAGTTCAGTACTCAGGGTTGTGTTAACACCAATCCCACAGTGATTCATTGATTTTCATTTTGCTCACTGCATTAGAAATGAGCTTAATTCCACATTGACGCCACAGTTCAGTCAGAGAGGAGCAGAGAACCTGACTGAATGAGACTGGCGAATTCAAAACAAGTCACTACACGCTCCTGAGCGTCTTTTTCCTTCATGTGCATGCAGGCATCCAACAAAACCCACTGCGCCAGAATACTCAACATTTTACTACATTTTGAGCTATTGTTCCCCATGTTCTGGGTTCAATGCAAGCATTAATATAATGTCAACATTTAAATATTTGTTTCTCTCTCTCTTTCTCTCTCTCACTTAAACAATGCATTTTTATTCTTAATTTACAACAAACATCTCATTTACACTAAAGCAAGCCCAATGTACTGCTAGAATTTTAGCTAAAGCAGTCAATACTGTCTTTTTCAATTCAAAAATGTGTATTTCATGAGCTAAAAACTGTCAAAATCATCTCCTTACCAGTGGAATTACTCGTCATGCAATAAAGATGTAATAACATCAATACAAATACATGAAACACAATCCTTTATCCTTTCACAATTTGTTTTACTGGCTTGATAGGATGATAAAATGGGACGTAATTTACTCAGGAAAGTCTGGTAAGTGATTTTATCATACAAGACTCATGTTAAGACAAATTCCGTTTGCTTTATGGTGATACTTTCGAAACAGTGTTTTAATCATTGATTCTAAGGTAATCTGGCCCCTTAGGCTTCTTGTGCAAGCGCATTAACAACAACACCATTTTTCTCTGCTATTACAAATTGAGGAACAACTCTTGATTATATACATGTTCTGAACCCAGAATATTTATTAAAATATTAATATTTATAATATTAAATATTAAGTGCATTATATGCTCACCAAGGCTGAATTTATATTATCAAAAAAAAGCTGTAAAAACAGCAATATTATGAAATATTTTTCAATATATTAGAAAATGTAATTTATTCCTGTGAGGCAAAGCTGAATTTTCAGCATCAGTCTTCAGTGTCACATGATCCTTCAGAAATCATTCTAATATGCTGATTTGCTGCTCAAAAACATTTCTGATTATCATCAATGCTGAAAATAGTTGTGCTGCTTCATATTGTTGTGGAAACCTTTATATATTTGATCTTTCAGGATTCTTTAATGAAAGAAAGTTCAAAAGAACAGCATTTATTTGAAATAAAAATCAAAATGCCTATACTTTTGATCAATGTAATGCATCCTTGCTGAAAAAAAAAGTATTAATTTATTTTAAAATAAAATAACTAAAATAGCTTTTGAAAGGTAGTGTACTAATGCAAATAAAAAAGCTTGATACAAATGTCTAAAGTTTGACTTTTGACCTCCGTGTCAACCCAAAACCATCCGAGGCCATTTCTGCCAAAATAATTTGTTCATATAAAAAGAAATAAATAAATGCAGTGCACAGATGAGCATATGAGACGATACAAATTCATGGCACGCAGAGTCTGCTCCGCGGCAGGAGGTCTTGTTGGGTGACTGGCCCAGACAAACACTCTGTAGGTGGCCCTCCTCACAGCTCACTCACCCTCGGGCGACTCCTCCTGGACATATGTTCCTGTCAGATACCGATGAACTAACGCCGACTTCCCACTGGACAGGTTTCCCACAATGCCCTGCATGCAGAAACAGACAGAGTCAGGCCAAAACAGAGCAGCAGACAGCCTAAAGCACGCTGAAGAGGAAACAAATGACTGTCTGGAAGATTCATTTCAGGATATTAAATCACTAATGAAACGTAAAGGTGCTCTAAGTGTTTTTGTAAACATTTGCCTCATAGACAATAATAACTTTCATCAACTATTCACTACAGACAGATGGAGAACACATCCGCTGTGCATCCAGGATTTCCTTCTAAAGAGTCGTCAAAGAACAGCTCAAGCGTGGAGGAAGCAACTTTTTAGGAATTTCCTCACACCTGACGCAACTGTTCTGCCTGTCAGTGCACTGTACGACAGCTGTTCCCACACAGCCTTATAAACATAACCAGGACAGATTTACCTGGAGATGAACAAACGAATCAAAATTCCCCCGAACTTTGAATGCTAATTATTATTTTTAATAATTTGGCTTTCAGCATCCCAGAGAAACAGCTCAGATTAACGCATTTTCGATATTTAAATTCCTTTTCAGAATTTTCAGAAATAGAACATTTGAAAAATTCCGTCTAAACAAAAATGCAGAACCAACATTTAAACGATAAGGTATTATCCTAATAATCAAAAATTTCAATAACAAAAAAATCTGTTACACTTTTTCATTTAATTTCTCGTTCGCATGTTTAATGCATCTAGATTTTTATTTAATTACAGCCATTACATCAAAGTATAATCATCAAAGTATATATTTTTTACAACTTTTATTTACACCTTCATTTCATTTTATTTTACAGGTCTGACAGATAAATTATACCAATATACTGCCAATAATAAAAATCAACACAATCAATATACAGTTATTATAATTATATAATAATAATTATTTTTACTATTGAACATATAAATTAAATAATACTTATATTATATGAATACTACTAATTATTATTATAAAAGCAAATAATATTTTTTAATATTTTAGTTAATATATTAACACAGCAGTTACCTTAATTATGACTAAATACACCAGACGAGTTAAACGAAATTAAATAAAGTTTAAATATAAGTTAAAAAAGGCCTCTTTGATATTATTTGATAATAATATGAATGACATTAATTAAATCAACACAATCCATATACATACATACATATATAACTAATAAACGATAACAATAATAATTATTCATTCTATTAATATGAATTATTATTAAATATAAAAATAATATATAAATTAAATAACACTTATGTAATACTACTAATTATTTTATTTAATAGCAAATAATTATTTTTTATATTTTAGTTAATATATTAACACCATGTTTAGATCTATTATGGCTAAATACACCAGACCAGTTCCATGAAAATAAAATGAAAAAGGTGTAAATATAAGAGTTAAAAAATGTCTCTCCCTTCTGATACTGTACGATATAATGGCAGTTATTAAATCAAAACTTAAATGCTAACACCAGTTATTCACAATGTGGTCATGCATCACTAGGACCAAGTTGACCTTCAAAAGAGCACTGAATACTGCTGTCATCACAGAAATGGAAAAATTCTGTCCATTCTTTTCCCAAAAGCCCAAACATCCTCCTCCTCCGTCATCATTTAAACACTGGAGGCTCGTTCTGTGCAGCGTTCGGGTTCATCAGAGGGTGGTGTGTACTGTTAACAAGGTTCAAACAGTAACAATCTTCCTCCGTAATAAAGGCCCAGGCGAGCAGTTTGTTACCTATGCGGCTGCCGCAGGGCTCGAGAACAAAGAGGAGGATAGAAACTTCATTAGGAGAAGACTGGATGTTAAAGCTTTATGAGCATATGGTTTCAATGCGTTGCCTCATAATAAGAAGTTAGAATGAGGGTGTTCTTTAAATAGGACAATTATGATTCCATGAAGACGATAATAGAGCATAAACTGAGTTATTCCATGATATTGTGTATGAAGCATCTCTGAATTCTGTATTTTCTGACTGGTGGCTATTCTGAGTGACACGAGCAGAAATATCATTACAGAGACTGACTGACATCTCACTGCTTGCTGAATAAATTCATGTCAGGATCAACCGTTCCACATAATGTTAAGAGATAAAATGACAAGGCTAAGGGTGGGAAGATCACTCACCACTTTGAGCTCTGGTACGGATCGACTCAATGTCCATTCCTGACTGTTAACGAAGGAATCTGGAAAGAAACAGACAGAAAACTTTAGTAAGTGATGATGTCTTTCATTTCAACCAACACTATGCATTTCTTCCATGCATGTAACAATCCTTATGGCACTCCACTTGGAATATTATTGACCAAATCATCAACAATAATCAGAAAACATGAAAAAAAAAAACATTCATGTTGAATTAAGTTGTTTTTTTATGTTATTTTTTAATGTAAATAAATGGCTGACACATAAATGCTACATTTATATATAAATGAACAATTTATATTAATTCTTGTTTTGAAGTGACTGGTTTATTTGTTTGTCAATTTGAAAAAAGGAGGGATTATTCTTTTTTTCTGAATACGTTCACTGATAACAGAGTGTCCCTTAAAAGTAAATTGAAGGAATCAATTATAAATGTATTAATGTAAAAAATATAAACAAAAAATTACTTTTCAAACAGACAAATTTATCATACTTAAATTTAATTTATTGTTTTTAAAACAAACGGATGGATTAAAATTAAATTATTGTGTGTGTGTGTTTTTTTTTTTAAATGGATGGATAAAACATTAGGTAATGTTGCCTTTAAAAATGATTTAGTTATTTATTATTTAAATAAGTCCATTTATTTCTCAATTCAACTTTGAATGCATGCTAGACTGCCACTTCAAAATAAATGGAAGAAATCAGTTTATTTTTACGTGCCCTTTCTGGTCCTCATAACACACAGCCTTCAAAAACAGTACTGTAAAATTAAAATTATGTCATTCCCTCATGCAGAAGATCACAGGTCTAATTGTTACTAATAATCATGTTTGTCATGTTGGCTACATGAACCCACATGACCGCGAAAACACAAGCTTCACTGGCCCAGTAAAATCCTGCCCATTTCTGTGCCACACACACACACACACACACACACGCACACACACACACACACTATCGGTTGTACAGCCATTACATCATCACAGCGAGCACATGGGCAGCCTTGTTTAAAGCACCACAGAGGTTTGTTGCACTGCATTGTTCAGTTCATTTTTCACTCCGCTGCTCTTGTCCAATCTAATCAAAATTACTATTCAAAGCGTCGGGGAGGAGAAGAAAAAACCCTTTGTGGATTCAAGATACAGTGAGAAAACACCAAGAAATTAACCCATTTGCGAGCAAATTTTTCCATACATGATACCAAAAAGAGTCTCATTCAGTTTTTGTGTGATGGTGAGAACATGGTGTGCTAAGAGTAACGCACGGCAAGTCAGGAGGTGTTTTCTTCCGTCCTTCACTTCAACTTGATGTCTCACCCTCCCTTCGCACTCGACAAACTGCTGAAGTGACTCAGATGAGATTCTTCCTGCTGCGCTCAGCAACATGCCCTGATGAAACCAGGCCCTTTTCAACCTCCATCCTCGCTCTCACACACAGATCCATGGAAAAGTGGACGTACGCCAACAGGCAAACACATCCGAACATGACAACCACACCTCGCAATCCCACAGGACGCCATTTTTACCATTTTTTCCCCAAAAGATGTTTCGAGTCAAAACAAAACAAAGTAATTAGACTTCAGATGTCAAGTAAAAACTGGCTACATGTGATCTGAACTCAATGAGACAGGTATTAAGTAAATACTGCGGTATTTCGGATAGACAGATGTGCATTTGTCACTAAAATTAAACCTTACTGCGGTAAAAAAGCATCAAACTAGTGTTGCGCTTCAATTTGAATTGCAAACAAAGAGCTTTTCGTGTCATATGGGAGCCGAGATGAACTCCATCATCATCAAGCTGAAGAAAATTACATTTAAATTAAATGCATGCATTTAACAGACGCTTTTATCCAAAGCGACTTACATTGCATTCAAGCTAACAATTTTCTCCTAACATATGTTCCCTGGGATTCGAACCCCCATCCTTGCGCTTGTCAATGCAATGCTCTACCACTTGAGCTACAGGAACACATATTATGAAAATCTGACTAATATACAAAATGACACAGAGTTTTAAAAGAGGGCAAGGCCATTGCAAATCACAAGGGGGAAGGTTTAGAAGTGCAATCTCAGGCCCAGTTGGAGATGTATAGAGTTGCATGGAAATCAATAAGCATTGTAAAGCCTCTTTTGAAAAATGCAGAGCATTTAGATAAAATTCATGGATATAATGCATATCTCAAGGTGTTCTGATTTAATAGTGCAAAAAGAACATATTTTAAGTTCTTTTGCACTATTAAATCAGAACGGAAATCCTCGGCGCCTTTATAACACACAGTATTGGATTCTTTCAGGCTTCCCATGATGTAATCTTCTAGCTTCGCACCCTTTGAAGTGACCTCACACAATTTTGCTATTGAAACCCAGCCGTCACGACCCCAAGGCTGAAAAGTCATCCGAATTCCTTCTGAGCAGACCTGTAAGGAGAGTCTGCCACTTTGTAGGCAGGTGAGGGAAGGTAAAGCCTTCCGGGTTTAAAATACAAAGAACTCACAGCTACAGAAAACAGTCAAGATCCAGGAACGAGCTGCTCAGGGCATGTAGCAACAGGTACACGCAATCCGCAGACAGATCTTTGGTCCAAAAAGCTCTCAAGTTCAGCAAACACACCTACATTCCGGCTGTCAGTCAACTTTCGCAAAGAAAGGTCAGTCGGGGAGTTTCCTCAGTTACCAGTGGAAAGAAACTCCAGCAGATGCCAAGGGTGTAAACAGCTTTTAATTTGTTAACTTCATTTGACAAATGACTAATGGTACTGCCTAAAAACAAGTCCTGTAAGTCATTTACGTTAAACTTGTTGTGCTAAAGCGAGCCTTTTAAGAGAAGGTTATGTGAATAGATTGTTACAATCAACAAGTCAATTGATTGTATGACGGCCAATTTAAATATTTATATTTATATATTTATGCATTTAGCAGACGCTTTTATCCGAAGCGACTTACAGTGCATTCAGGCTAACAGTTTTAACCTAACATGTTTTCCTTGGGAATCGAACCCGCAACCTTACGCTGCTAATGCGATGCTCTACCACTTGAGCTACAGGAACACACAATAGCGAAATTTCTTTTTCTTTTCTCTATTTTTGCCTTTATTATGATAGAACAGATGAGAGCTTACAGGAAGCAAAGTGGGAGAGAAAGAGAAGGGGTGGGATCGCAAAAGGTCCTCGAATCGGGATTCAAACTTGGGACACCCTTAGTGCTACAGCACTGTATGTCAGCACACTGCCCCCAAGGCCTTCATGATTCTGCCCAAATAAAGTACATTTTTTACTTTAGTCTGTTAAAGTAAAACATAACATGAAATAAATATAACGTAACAAAAACTTAAGTATGAACTGATTTACTCATTTAAGTGAAAGCAAACTTCTCTATTATTGCCTATTATGTGGCAAAAATAGTTTTTTTTGCCATATAAAAACTATTATGTGGCAAAAAGGTCACAAGTTACAAAAAGTCGACAATCTAGTTTTTTATAAAATTAGTCTCTGCAAATTAATATTAAATGCAAATTAAAGGATTTCATTAGCTGTCAAATTATTAATCATTAATCACATCCACAATAAGTTTTTGTTCACATAATATATGTGTGTATACTTTGTATCTATATTATCTATATATAAATACAAACATATGTATATAATATAATATAAAATATCTGAATATAAATATATATACATGTAATTATTTTCAAAATGTATACTGTATGCCTTTATATTTATATATACACATAATAAATATACACAGTACACATAGACATATTATGTACAAAAACACTTTTATTTTGGATGCAATTAATCGCGATTAATCATTTTAAAAGCACTAGACTGAAAGACTTGGGATTTTAGATTTATGGATATTTATGGAAAATTTCAGCATCACTAAGTACATCCATCTTTAATGCGGATGTGTTAATAAATCAGCCCAATAAAATATATGAATCACCAAATCTGAATAACACTCTCAAAACGTATTACAAATGCAAGAGTGCAATCAAACATATTTTTAGATAGATAGATAGATAGATAGATAGATAGATAGATAGATAGATAGATAGATGCATCTTTCCATTACTTGATTTTTTACCTCTGTGGTGAGACTTGTGCTGGGTTTCCACTACATAATAATTGCTCAAAACATCTCAAGGTGTGCTGCCAATAACATCATCTTCAATCCTGAAACATGTCCTCCCAATTTAAACATAAGGACCGCTCTATTCCAATAGCAGATGTGCTAGCATCTCTCCACTAACATTTCAGTCATTTAGTGTTTGCAGACATTTCATTCAAATTATATACTACAACCCGGCATCTCAAACAGCTAGTTTGCATTGCGCTTGCAAGCCAGACTCCACTAATTAATGCCAAAAACATCATACATTTGTGTTAACCTTATATAATGCTGCACACACACTTAATACAAACATCTACATCAGATGAAAATGCCACAGGCAAAAAAAAAAAAAAAAAAAAAAAGATTTATAAGGATTACAAGGGAGCAGAGGTGACTTAAGGTTAAGAGCCTAGGCCTGTATACATCTTGTCTCACTCTACACAACCTTATCCCTTTTAAAAATCACAGCATAAAGCTCTGAAACGGCACTTTTTGTCTTGACTACCTCTGAGACGACGCACAAGCTGCAGGCAAAAGATTGAACAGACAAGGAATGAAAACATGTTTAAAATATCATGAGCTTGTTGCCTGCATGCCGGGTCATGATTTAACCTTCAGAGATGTGAAAGGAAAAACAAATTCCGACTCCAATCCCATGAGGATTGTTACGTATAACATTTTCCAAAAGGAAGAGAATTCCAAAGAAGAATGTTCTGATAGTAGAACATAGTCATTAAATTATATCCCCTCTTTATTTGTCTACATCATCCATCCTTGACTCATTCCTGCAGTCTATTTGATTACCTTGAAAGTGTTAATGATTAAACAAGATTTGATGGACGCTTTTTTGCTTCCTAATTCAATTGCAATGCAGACTTACACTAGAAGAAAACTCCTCTTGGAGCCAATTAACAGCTCAAGCACACACACACTCCAACGGAGCCAAAGCACTTGGAGTGAATAATGCATTTAACCTCTTATTATGCCTGTTGGTGCTGCCCGAGCCAGACCTTCGATATCGTTTTAATATTTAATCAATTTGCACTGATCTCCAAGGCTACATCCTGGCACTCAGAGTCTGTTCTCTACAGACAAAAAGCAGCACCTTTTCCTGCGTCAGACTGGGATGTGGAATGAAATTATGCATTACACAACTTACCTTGACCTTTGCGCAAACCAATGCCAGCTAGAGTCTCTATAGCAACAGAATCTGGCTTTTTATTTCTCACAGCGGGGTGGCTGCCAACTGCTTGGCTTTCAGTGCACAGCTCAGATTTGTTGCTGGACAACGGGTCTTTCCTCTTAAAACGACTAGCTATTAGCTGCCAAAAACTAGTCTCTGGTTGCAATTGTTTGGTGGGCTTTGTTAGTTTGGCAGGATGGAGAGGGACCTCCAGGACTGCCACCTTGCCCCGAGTTTGGTACTGTATGTACTGCGTGGCTCCTTGATCCTCATCTTGCTCTCGAGCTGGCGTTAACATTCTGCCAGTTAGGTAGGAAAATGGGCGAGTGGTTTGCATAGACTGTTCTCCGATACTTGAAGTGCGTCTCCTTTCAGTTCGATTCTCCTGCTCGGGTTGATTTCGATTCCGCTTCATCCTTAGACTCAAGCTCCTCCGGAGTGATCCAAATGTTGTCTTCGGTTCTTCAGTCTTGTTGGGTTCCTTTAGCTTTGTTTGTTTCACCACCACTTCCTTTCCAGTTGCCTGTCGACCAAACCATCTCCATCGGAAGCCTGGACGAGGCAAACTACCGGTGCCAGAGGAAGTGTGGCTTGCAAACTCATCCCGGGATCCATTACGCTCTTTATTGAGCTCAAGAACAGTCATGCTAACGGGCCGTGGTTTGTTCTTGCTTTTCAAAGTCCGATGTATTGGTGGTTCTTCTAGTGAACGAGGAAACAGGTTAACAGAAGGCGGCATTTCGGGTTTTAGACCGTCTATCGCACGAAGCTCTGCGTGTCTTGTCCTACACCGCTGGACCACATCTGGGCAACCTTGCTTACTTGGGGTCGAGGTAGGCAGAATATTGTTCTCTGAGTTGGTAGCTGCCAACATACAATCACTGCCAGGTTTTGTAGAGCTGTCTTGATGGTCGGACACTGTGGTTCGGTGTCTCCTATTGTCCTCCGGGAAGACAAACATGCTCAGCGTTCTTCTGCTGCCCAGGAGCCGAAGCCCATGTGCTGGCCTTCGTAAGACCACCACATGAGGTACTGTTGCATTTTCTACAAAAACAGCATTACAATTTAGTTCCTTAATGGGAATGTGGCAAACATCAGCGCGAAGTTCTTCAATCCATGCTTCGTCTTCCACAGCCGAATTGAAGTCTTCCGCAGACGCTTGTTGCACACAGCTGTCCTGAAGCAGAGGTGGTAACCGGTCCGTCCTCATTCCTAGTACTTCCCCTTTCCTCCACCCCCCATTCCCTGTGCTGCTCAGGTAAAAACACCGGTTGGGCTTTCCAACTGCACTCCTCCTCTGCCCGGGGCTTTCTTGACGTTCCTCCCTCTGATCCGCCTCTCGTCTTTCGTTGTTCTCCTCCTCCTCTCCCATGTTTTTCATTACAACTCCCAGCTCAGCCTCTCTCCTCTCAGCCCCTGCTGGAGGTGTCAGAGTCTGTACCTCCTCCTGGAGTCCCATTCTGGAAAGCACCAACTTTGTATAGACTTTTACCAACTTGGTCTTGGAAAAGAGACGTGATCCAACCTTTAAAAATCACATCACCGACACTCCTTCACAAGCTTGTTCTCTGCAACTTAAGCACTCTCTTGAACACAGTCGCTCTCGGAGTCTTTCACCTCGAGGCCACATTCCTAAGGCAAGCATAATCTCCTCACCTCTGACTTGCTCGAGACGGAGACAGAGTTGGAGGGAAAAACTTCAAACAAGTCCCAGCAAGACCTCACTGAAATTTTACCTTGCAGGGGATTATGGGGGGTAAATCAACACGCTACGAAAACACAAACCTATGCGCATTAGAGCGATAAATGCAGCCACAGATTAACACGTTTTTGGTCTTCTACTACTGTCAAACACAGGTCTGTGCCACCCCACAGTCAGCAGTGTAGGCAAATTCCGTAATGTTTCTGTTCTTGGCATGACTGAGAGGGGTCTGTTTGAACTTCAAGCTGTTCCCACATGTCCCAAAGATAACAGCAAAACAAGGAGCAGAATCCTTTGTCTCCTTAAAGCAGAGCCATTGCCAAGGCACCTGTAGAGAAATCCCTGTGGGAGTTACTGCTGTGACTGAAGATTAAAATGGAGGATGCCTGATGCTTGGGGCGGCAGTCTCTTCAGCACGGTTACCAACATTTGCACCATCCTAAAAGGCATCCAAATTAAAGGGCATTTTGAAGAGCTTCCCTTTCCCAGAGCCTGCCTCGGTCATTCTCTCCGGCTCTGTTGTTCCTACCCTCCCTTCCTAAACTGCCCTCCCCCCCAACTGCATTTGCTCATCCAAATGAACAAGGCAGAAATTGGCAAACAAAACTGGGGAGCTCATTTCATGAGGGCAGGGTGAAATGCCAACAATTCCCCAGTTTTCTCATGCAAGTTTTGTCTATGCTAAAAGAAGTTCATTCAGAAAGTTTTACCCCCATCTATGTAAACTCTAAGAGAGGGGAATAGCAGAGTCTACAAGCATCATAAGAAAGAAAGATCATGTGCAATGAAAATGATTTCCCTAGAGCCAGTGCCATTAAATGTGCATGAAGAAACTGTCTCCACTATGACAATACAAAGAGAAGAGTTCAAAGCAACTTCCCCATAACCAAAAGTTTAGCTTTGCTATTAAGATGGCTTGCTTGGATTCAGCTCAACACGAATATGTGTTTCTAATATGGAGAATCTGACTGGCCTAAAAGCTATCTGGATTATGAAAACAAGAGAGCAGATTTTGTGTTTGAAAAGAGCACCCACAAGTGGTTATAATGAAAACTACCCCACCTGTCCAGTAATACTACACTGCCATAGAAAAACCATTAGACTGATCCAAAAACTCACTTGACAACATTTAAACAGATTCCTGCGGTGCAATGGAATTTTATGTGAAGAAATATTTCAGGTAGATTTTGCTTACAAAAACGTAAAATCAAAGGCAGCAACTTTGTCTGAGGATGGCATGTGTTTTACTTAATTTTTGTCAATATTAGCCACAACTTTGATCAAACAAATGGCAGTACTCTACCTTTTCCTTCTTTCTTTTGCTCGTCATTCTTTCCAACTTTTATTTCCTTCGTTCTTATAACTTTCCTTCCTTACCGTCTTTATGTTTTTGTAAGACTCAACATCTTTTCTTTATTTTCCACGTCTTGTTCTTTCCGTCTCTTCCTGTTTTCTTCTTTCCTATACCCTCTTATTTTCCTCTTTAAATGTATTCTTTCCATCAATCTCTTTCCCTTTTTGCGCTTTTTTACTTTATTTCTTATTTATTTTGCTCTCCTTGCTTCATTTCACTCTTTCCTTTTTCTTTCCTGTCACTTTTTTCTTTTTTTCTTCCAGACAGTCTGCCTTAATCCTGCGATCCTTCAGAAACTCATCTCTGACATCTGACAAGTATAAGTCTGAGAACATAACAGAAGCAACTGAACACAGATCCTAGACAAGTCTTTCCTTTTTCCAGTCGTTTATATACGTAAAACATTTTTGTACGTTTCTTGACCATAAGCCATTGGAATCTTGAGCTTACACCCACTCAGAATAAGATCTTGGATTGGTTTCCAATTCACCTAATAAATTCAAATACACGCACATATTTAAGAACATAAATGCTCAAGGTTTAACTTAAAAGCCATATTGAGCCAACCAAACATATCCATTTCTAAATTTAGCTTCAATATGCTCTTGTTAAAACCTCAACTAAAAAGATACTGCTATGTTAGAATTATTTAAAACACTATGCACCAGTCAAAACATCCTATATATGTCCCTGATGACTCACTGTTCATTCACTACAAAAATAACATGTAACTAAGTTTATCATACCTGAAATTCCTTCACTTTTACAGCCCCACAGCACTTAAAATATATCTAACAAAGCAGCAAGTACAAATGCCCACAGTGTACTATTTTTCTAAATCAACAACGCAAAGAAATTGATATTTTATATTACATATTTTTCCTTGTCAATCAGACCAAAGATTACCTAAATTCTCATATTTAATTTAAGAGTTCAGGTGTTTATTTACCAAATGATAGCGCTAAAGCAAGCACTACAAAGCCAAATAAATTGACCATGAGTCAGTACATGTGTTGATCAGACAGGAGTTAACACCTGTATGCATGAAACAGATTATTTTCCTTTGAAGAAGGATTCATTACCTGTGTCTACCGCACAAGGGTTCGTCACCCCCGTAACCTCCGCTGAGATCAAACAGTTCCCTTCGCCCCACTGCAGATGGTGGTGTTTCGGCCGTCTTCTCCCTCCAAAACACATCATTATGATGACTTCCCCAAACCACATGAATATCCTTTAACCAGGGACATTACCAAACTAAAAACCAAGTTCAGGATTTAAATTATAGATGTTCTTCAAGGAAGACGGCGATATCCCACTACAGCTTTGACAGACGGACTAACGTCATGCTCCGTTCAAGTGCTTGGCTCTGTCAAACATCAAAAATGTGAGAGGGAGGAGGTGGCAGACAGGTACAAGAAACATGTCCAACCTCTGTAATCCCTCGTGAGGAGGAGGCAGCGACCACGGCCTGCCTGGCTTTCCTGAAGCAGGATTAGTCTAATCCTTAACCAATAGGAAGTCATAGGTGCATTATCCATCCCTCCGTACCAATGCAAACACACACACATACATACGCTAACGCATTGAACTCTGTTTTAGAGTGAAGCATGCTTACCCCTATCCAAACTAGTTTAACTCATCATGGTATCGGTGCAATGAATGCTCTGACGCAAGACGCCCCGCTGATATTTCAAGTCCAACCACACGCAAGTCTGTCGGTGATGAAACATTCCACTTGTCCTAAAAGTCGGATTGAGCAAACATCAAAGTTAAAAAGCAGTGCTACAAAACGCAAAATCTCAAGTGTGTCAAAAACAATAATCCACGGAGCATATCTAGGCATCAGACGTTCCCCACTGCATGAACGATAACCAATGTTCAACAAGTTGACTCATTACAGAAACACACAGAAACAGTTTCGGCCGGAATACACACAAACTATTCCCGTCTAATGAAATGCATTTAATTGACGGGCTCCCATAGAAATGAGAGACCATATCGACTCGCCATCTCATTACGTTTTCATTAAAAACGTTTTCGCCGTGCCATCGTCTGCGGAGCTAAATGGATGCAAATACTAAAAGATGAGAGAAAAAACACAGTTTGCCCTTACGAGGTGGTGTTTTGAACACAAAACATTAGATATAGCTTTCATTTATACGTATTTAATTATGCAGACCATCAGAAAGTGTATTTCCGAATGTTTTTTCACCCTCAGGGCTCACCTTTATTACAGCGAACCCTTTGGAAAGTGGCCTGCCAGTCTAATTAAAATAGAAAAACTGATTACAGTCAGACAATTAGGCCTCTCTTCTCTTTTATTTTAAACACTTTAATACTGCAAGAGAGTGACGCATACTGCATGCCAGTCTCTCCATTTTCTTACTAAGATCCTCTGTAAAAACTCACTGTTTAAAAACAGCAATGTTGTGAAATATTATTATAATTGTAATTAAATATGGCCGTTCAATATTTTGTATTGCCATTGTGCTGCATACAAATGATTAAGCTCTGGTTTGAAGGATGCCTCTTCTGATGAAAAAGGTAACACCAATTTAATCAATTTCAGAGAAGAAGAAGAAAAAAACCCATCAAATGATAATTTTTTTAGTTACATCACCCAGGTCTATTAGCATGTCAGCATCCCCAATTAGCATATTAGCGTGCAACCACTAGTCCAAAAATAATGTGATAATTTGTTAAAACACTTTTCTTGTAACCTGTAAGCTTCTGCATACATCTGTAGATCTAGAAAAAGGAACATATGAGACTAGTCTAATCATAAGCAGATTATATATCACAAGAAATCTAATCATAAATCAAATCGTGCCATACAGTAAGTTGTGTCCATATACATACACACCAGCAGGGGGCAGTCTGTCTTCTCTCACAGCGGACTGCTGAACCTATTAGTTCAGTTCATAAATCAAGTCTAGCATCATTAAATCTTGATTTTGTCTGTATCAACACTATGATGTGTGCTTTCACATAGCTGCCATCACATCTCACCCAATTATACGCTACAAATATCGAATATTGACATTGCCGCTTGACATGCAACAACAAATCGTTCCCTAATTATAAGGGATTGACAAAATAAGCTTGTGTGCAATTTAGGAAGGGAATCTGTGTGAGAACTCACAAAGTCATGTGCAGATGAGGCTCCTGAGCGCATCGCTAATGCTAATTATCTTACGCAAGGTTATGTAATTTTCAAGCTGCAGTGCAGTCCAGGTCAGAAGCCGGGGGTCCCTGTGTGAACGTGGTCATGTGTGTGCAGCGCTGCGGTGCAGTACAGTCATGTTACATAAGGTAAGACGCTCCCCGAGGAACAAGAGTGAAGAACGAATCAAAGAATGAGTGCAGGATCCGCCGGGATGCAGATATAGACAATTAATGCCGAATGAAGTTTAATGAGGGTTCGTAATGAGTTGTGAACGCCTTTATACTCAAATAAAGTGAAGAGCCAGAGATATGTGTAGGGTTTGTAATGCTTTTGTAAGAACGACAGCATTTTATTTCCAAATAAACGCTTTGCTTTCTTACTATAGCTGCTTATGTTGTGGTTTGTTTGTCATGATGCGTCAGTAGATGAGAAATACATTTACCTTCTTAACACTTGTTACTGGTCTTACTGTAAATTATTTATCACAGCATATTATTTTAAATTAAAAAAAATTTAATGTCAAATTAAAATGTAAAAACTTTGGATAATATATAAAAAAAAAGATTACATCAAATCAAAATTCTTTCCTCCTTTTCATTATCAGTTATACTGCTGACTAAAAAAAATACTATAATTATATATACATATGTATATTAGATGGAACTTGGAAATGTTAATACTTAAAATCTTAATAAAATAAATTTAAGTTAGTACAAACATTACTGAAAGTAAACCTGAAATAAAAAGAGAAAATACATTTATAGATGGAACTTAAATCTTAGAAATATCTATGCAACTAATTAAAATAAAAGCAAATCAAATAAAACTGAAAATAGTAATAATAAAATAAATAAACAAACAAACAAATATTAGATGGAACTTAGATTGTAAGAAAACCTTACCAACTCACTGAAGTAAAATAAGTTTAATTTGGTATACTAAAATTACTAAAACTAAACATAAAACTAAACAAAAAATTTAACTAAAATTAAAATTAAAGCTAATTAATGTAAATATTCATAAACAGTACAACAGTATATAAATTCTAAAATAATACTGTTGACAGCTCATGCTCATAAAAAGTCTTAAAGTTTTTGCTTGTTGAACATTCTGTATCACTAATAATTTTCATCAAATGAAAATGTCATACTATAAAAGTAAATGGGTTCATGTATGTGATTTCTGTGCCAGCAGAGCCAAACAGACACTATCATGCCAAGATCAGTCTCCAAAAACCTCTTGCCCTTTCCGCCTCCCATCTTCCATTGTCCAGTCAAACAGAAGTCCCGCCCCCAAACCCACCTCATTGGCTGAGCCAGAAGTTAACGACACGCCTGACACCTCAAACAAACAGAGCATAAACAAAGCCTCAGGAAGTCTGCTAACAAATGGCTTAGTTCTCCTCTGATCTCAAAGCAAGTATTTTAGCATCACAAGAATTACACGCATCACCTCTGACAGCAGCTTCCTGAAAAAGCCTGCTTTCCCGGTCACTTCCTGCTCTGAATTACGTCCTTGTGGCAGAGGCCGGCAGCAGACGCAGCGTTCTGATGTGTCCTGGGTTCAGACACCAGATTTAGCCCCACTACTGTCAGCCTGCTATTTGGGCCGCGCTGATGACTAGGTGTTGAACGGGTGACTAAAGCACTGGAAATGATCTTAATGGAATAGAATGACTCAGCAGAGGAGTGAACTCTCTCTCTCTCACACACACACACACACACACACACACACACACACAGTGACGTAACATCACGATAACCTTCCTCCTCATCGCTATTGAGAGGTCACATTAAATCTGTTTCACTAGCATCTCTATATGGTGTTAAAGCTGAAATCTTCAATCACTGTCCTGATTGTGTCTGATATCAAAGACCTAAAAACAGAAATATATTGAAAATTAAAAAAACAATAATGAATACAAATCAAACAAGCTAAAATAAAAATAACAATATTTAAATAATAATAAAAAATGACAAAAGCACATCATATAATTACTAGAAATTAAACAAAAATAAAAATATTTTGAAAAACGAATAAAAAAACAAAATCACATTACCAGAAAATAAACAAATTCAAATAAAACGGAATAAAATGCATAAAAACAGAAAAATAAATATATTAACACCGCAAACAAAGGGTCTCACAATGAGCTTAGTCATTAAATATTTGTAAAATGTTTAAATAGTATATATATATATATATATATATATATATATATATATATATATATATATATATATATATAAAATATTAAATAGTTAGTAAAAGTCATGAAATTTAATATATTTTGAATATATTCATACCTGAATACCATTGCTCATCTGATAAAGATCTCATAACATTTGTTAAATAATTAGAGTTATTAAAAACTGTTGCCTGTACTAACAACTAAATACTTTTAGTACGATGGTTCAGTGTCAGGATCAGCTACATTTATTTATGAATATATATGAAATTAATGCACTATTTTAGATAATAATAATAATAATATCAAATATATTATTATAATATTATAATTGTAATATTACATGGTTAAATAAATATTTTTTAGATTATGATATTATATAATAATTAGCAAAAATCATTAGTTACAAATTTCATAACAAGTATTGATATATATATATTCTATTCATAATCGAATTTTAAAATACAATGTAGTACGATTGATAAGTTTATTGCTGATATGTATCAGCTACATTCAGTGATGAATATGAAAATATATTAGTGTTAAGTATAAGTTAGCATAAGTTTGGTAACCATTTAAACGCAATAGTGATTTGTTACACATTATATAATACAACAATAATAATACTAATATTCAGTATATTACTATTTTATTACAAAATATGATACATGTTGTCAGAAATATTATTTTAATAACATTTCACAAATGTACAAAAAGTGAAATATTCGAATATGCAATCACTAATCTGTAATCTGATTTTGATAGCATAAAAATAATGTATACATTTAAAAAAATATATAATAATTGTGTACTGGGTAAAAATGCAAAAATGCAAAAGAAATGCGATTTCAACAACTGTCCACACAAAACACAATAGAAGATTATATGTTTCCGACATAACATACACCATGAAAAAACACTGTATGGAATTCCACAATCATGCTAAAGTCTGTTCAAGTACCGTAGTATATGAATGGCACGTGATTATTACATTCATATCATGGCACGTGAATGGTACTTCAGAGAACAATATGGCAGTATTCTCATGATGTCATCCCAGCGGTGGTATATTTTGATGGTAAATGGACTGCATTTTTAATATAGCGCTATATGGTAATATCGCAGTACTTCTTGTAAGCCTATAGTTGTGTGCTCTTACGAA
Organism: Carassius auratus; assembly: GCF_003368295.1. Lineage (NCBI taxonomy): Eukaryota > Metazoa > Chordata > Actinopteri > Cypriniformes > Cyprinidae > Carassius > Carassius auratus. Next base: position 108,302 of record NW_020528756.1, read on the forward strand.
TGACATAACATTTCATCTAAATCACACTCACAGAAAGCATCCCAGCAGAACTCTTCCTTCAGGCCATAACCGCTCCTCCCGCCTCCATCACCATGACAACGTGCATCGAAATGGCTGGCCATGTCCATGGGAGCGAACAGAGAGTTCGGCGGAATTTTAAGGACCTCCATTGATCTCGCCGAATGAATCAGAGCCAGTCAGATCATGAGGATGATGACATCACATTGATAAACCACAGAGCAGCTCCTCAAACGAACACAACTCATATCTGCCAGCTGCACGGGCCAATCACAACGACAGCGGTCAGAATCAAACCTGCACCAGTAAAGTGAAGCCTCAAAATAGTGTACTACAGTACGAAATAATATTCCAGGGTAATTATTATGAACTGAAACTACAAAAGAAAAAGCCGATACAAAGCAGGAATAAAACAGAAATATCAGATTATTAATAAAGATAAAATAGAAATTACTAAAGCGGAAAAAAAATAAAAAAAATAAAAATATATTATTAGAAATTAAATATAAATTAAAATAAAATAGTAATATTTTGATTAAAAGTATAAAAAAATGACAAAAGCGCATAACAATTACTATAAATTAAACTAATTAAAATTTAAATAATGAAAGTCATATTTCGGAAAAAAATAAATAAATAAAGAGCACATAATACAATTACTAGAAATTAAAGATAAATGAAAATAAAAATAATATAAAAAAAAAATACAAAAGCACATAAAAGTTGCAATATTTCGAATAAAAATAAAAAATAAATAAAGAGCACATAATACAATTACTAGAAATTAAAAATAAATGAAAATAAAAATAATATTTAAAAAAATGACAAAAGCACATAAAAGTTGCAATATTTCGAAAAATTAAAATAAAAATGACAAAATCATAATTTTATTGCTAGAAAAATACAAAAATAAAATGAAAATATTAATATTTTGGAAAGACAAAGAATAAAAATGACAGGAGCACAATATAAATAAAATATAATAATTTATATATATATATATATATATATATATATATATATATATATATATATATATATAATTTACAAGAAAATAAATACATTAAAACTACAAATAAATAAAAGTTAAATTCCTATATTTAAAAATTTAAATGCAAACATTTAAATGTTAAAATTAAGTTAATTAATAAATACTATATAAGTGTATTAGTTTTTATTCTAACACACACACACACACACACACTGAAGACTGGAGTAATGATGCTAAAAATTTTGCTTTGCATCACAGGAAGAAATTACATTTTACAGAAAATAGTAATTTCACAATATTACTGTCCATCCTGTATTTCTGATCCAATAAACGCAGCCTCGGTGAGCGGAAGAGACTTCATTAAATACATTTCATTTACTAAAAATGAACTGCATACACACACACACACACAGAGAGACACACATCATCTGCACTCTCTGTACAAGTATGAATACATGCTGTGTGCTGAGAGAGAGAGAGAGAGAGACGGATAGAAGAAGGAAGACTGTGATGTCGCAGTAGTAGAGAACGCGTGGGTGTCAAGCTTTTTAAAATGCAGCTGCTCCACCAACTTGCACACGTCACATTCCTCTACTGCAGAGAAAATCATAGGTTTGAGCGTTTCTGTGGGAGGCGGGGTAGAGAGAGAGAGAGAGAGAGAGCTCATTTACTCTCCAAAAACAAGCTTGTGGATTCAACTCACGTTTCTGTAAAAAAGAGACCTTATGAACACAGATTATTAAATGTCATTTTTCAGTAAGTGTAACGTGTCGCACCAAACCTTAATCAAACGAGGACCACCAGGCACTCATGTGAACAACAAAATCCCAAAAGAGGGTCAAAGCTGTTTGTAGAGACGTTCCCTGACAGATCACCATCACAGGAGGAATAGTTCACCCATAAAAATACAACTCTTTTATCCTTCTCAAATCCACATGCTCTTATTTTCTGAATACATTTATTATAACATATTACCCAAAGAAGACCCCAAAAGTTATAAGGACAAAATAAATAAATAAATAATTGTATATCATGTATTTATTTTCATGTATCACATACTTATTATTATTGATTATGATTAATTATAATTATAATATGTAAATTATAATTATTATTAATATTAATTCATATTTATTACACAAATTATAATTATTATAATATTTTTTTTAGTTAATTGTGTTATTTAAAATAATATTACTTAAATATTATAAGTAATATTTAGTATAATATAAAGAAAACAGATAAATATTATTAAGTATTCTATTTATTACTAATTAGTAATAGTTTCATTATTATAAATAGTAATATGTAGTATCATAAATGTTATTAAAAATTATTATATTAATCATATTATTATAAGTAACATTACTTATAAATGTAATTTTTTATAATAAAAATGAAAAATGGATAAATAAAAGTACACACACACACACACACACACACACACACACACACACACACACACATATATATATATATATATATATAATTATTATTTGTTATGATAAAAAATAAATATTGTAAATTATATATATATATATATATATATATATATATATATATATATATATATATATATATATATATGATTAATATTAATCAATATTAATTACACATTTGATTTTTAACTGTATAATAGTATTAATTATTAATAATATAATATACAATAACAGTAATTCAACTTTAATATATGGATATACACATTATTTAATTAATACTTCGATTACTAATTTGTAATAATTCATTTGATTATTACAAATAGTAATATTTAGTAACATAAATGTAAAAAAAAAAATATTAAGTGATTAGTTAGCTAGTCATCTTGTTTTGAAACAATATTAAGGTAAATAAATGACAGAACGGTCTTTTTTTTCATGAACTTTCCCTTTAAGTGGGTTGAGAGATACTGAGAGAGAGAGAGAGAGAGAGATACTGAGAGAGAGAGAGAGAGAGAGAGAGAGAGGGAGAGATACTGAGAGAGAGAGAGAGAGAGAGAGAGAGAGAGGAGCTCTGGGAGTCCAGCCAGAGGATCAGGGAGGAGAGGGCGAGCGTGGGCTCCTCAATGCTCTTAAGATGCTGTAGGCTGCTCCACTGCTCCAATAACAGCCTCACAAACAAACACAGCCAGAAATCACTGCCCTGCCTCCAATCAAAAGCCCCCTCTTCAAATCACAAGTGCGCCGTTTTTTTGGAAATGTCAGAAATGTCGTTTTACTTGATGGCAGTCCATGGTGCTGGTTATGGGCCTCAGAAACATCCACCTGGCTAATATAGAAGTCTATTACTAGATATTAATATGATAAACGTTTATTTTTAATGTTACGTAACACTTCTTAAAATCTAAACCAAACGTGTTTAAATCAGATGTGTTTTTTCCTTTTACGTTCCACAGCAGCAACTACAGAAAAGCCCCTAAAATAGCTCTGTAATCGTGAAGCAGCAACAGCGTAATTCTGCCTGTTCTCCTGAATCCTCTTCCTCCCACACACATTAACACACAATGAAAATGGGAACCTCATTGTAGGCCTCAAGACAGCTTTCATACGCCACAATGTGGAGCTGGATCCAAGCAGCAGCGCTAATTTTACTGCTAGCTGCATAGCAGGCCTGGACGTTTCCGAATAAAGGCTTTGCAAGCCACGCTTTGGGTCATTTGGTGCGTTTACATATAAAGTGATGGTGATTACGCTGCATTTAAATCAAATGTATGCAATGTTGCTTCCTACTTATGTTTGAATCCAAACGTCCTTTCAACAATCGAACAGTCCTGTTGCGTAAACAATCACATCATGTAATTATAGTGTAACCGCGGAGTATGTTTAGCACTGTCGGAAATAAGCCACACAAATCGACCCCTCGGGGTGAAGTTCTGAAACGTGAAACAAGAAAACCAACAACAACAACAACAAAAAGGTCAGATTTTATGAAGCAAAGTTATTTTGAGATTGTGATGCAGCAGTTAATGCACATGCTACAGACTCATTTGGAAGAAAATAATAATAATAAATTGAAATAAAATTTAAAAACAAATAAAACAAGCTAAAAATAAAATGCTCAAAACATAAGGTATTAAAATAAAATAAATAATAGGCTAAAAATAAATAGAAAATAGATTCAGGTAACAAATAAATAAAATAAGATATCAATTATATATAAATATAAATAATAAAATAAACAGTTACTACAGTATAATAAATAAAATGCTAAAGAAAAAAAATTAAAGACAGAATATATGTAAAAATAAGTTCAGTAACAAATTAAATTAAATTAAAAATGATTAATTATTATTAATTAAATTATATAAAAAAAAAATATTATAATAGAATATGTCAACTGTGTGAAAACAGTACTCTAACCTGCAGATCTTTCAGAGAAACATGGCAAGAGGTACTGACAGGGCTAGACAAATGTTTGGTTATCATGTCTGAGTTTACAGATGACCTCGGCAGGCCTTACTGATCCATTGAAGAAAAACAAGAGAGATGCACTTGCAATGAATCACATTTCCCAAAGGAGCCAGGCACACCACAGACTGCTAATGTTATTATGAATCAGAATGACATTACAAAGTAAACCCCGCATCTGTCTGCGCTCAACAACTATTCTCTTACCCACGATTAAAAAGTTTCCCGAGACGCTCCGAACAAATTGCATAATTCTTACAAAAGTTTTCCTGAAAGGAATACAAAAATAGACAAAAAAAAACAAAAAACATCTGGTATATTTTACACATAATACCAATTAATTTTACATACTCTTTAGAAACGTAATAATTAAAGGTATTATTCATGCCTGTAATGTGTGATAAATCTCGCACCAAAGTTTAACACGAACCACAAGATCCCTGATTAACAAACACCAGTAATAAAACACAGGAGGACAGACTACTTGTCCAGTTAATGTTTGTTGAGAGATATTTCATACATAATACTTAAAGGTCTCAATGAACTACAAAACACACAACAGCACAAAGGCCTAAGCATTATTCAAAAGTATACACCTTTTTACGGTTACAGCACAGAAAGATGGAATTAATGGAAAAAACAGAAGAGAGATAGAGAAAAAAGTGACTTTCCCTTTATCAACAGCTTACCCTCCCTTTCCCAGCCTTATAACACTATAAAGCCTTAAATCTCCTACAGAGTCGGCTAATCGAGGCTTTCCATCAAACGGCATGACCTTAAATCGGTGAACGGAGCTCAATTCCCAGGACTTAGCTTAGTCAGACTAGTGCAGACATTCAGTCCAGATCAACAGGTCACATACAATGGCAACAGATAAACCGCCCTTCGCTGGAAGTTTGATTGACAGGCCATCTGACCAATCATATCGCAGAACCTGCCATCTTGTCTGACAAACAAACCAGATGTGATGATGCTGGAAATTCAGCTTTGCATCACAGGAATAAATTACATTTTAAAATATATTCAAATAGAAAACAGTTATTTTACATTGTAATAATATTTACCTATTTTTACTGTATGTTTGATTAAATAATGCAGCTGACGCTTCTTTCGAAAACATAAAAAATCCTAATAACCCCGAACGTTTGAACAACGGATTATTCATTGAAGTATCACATTCTTATAATCGAATACCATCGCAATATCACAGAACTTTGTCTATGGTTCTCAAAACATTCATAAGTTGATATATTTAAAGAATTCAAGGCCAGTTTTCTAGTTATTGTGTTCTGAGCTTGTGAAGCATCATCCAGGCTGGATCTGTGTGATCTGCAGGATGCTGTTGATGACTACACACCGCTGCGTTTCTAATGTGTCATCGCTCAGCTGTATCCTTCTGTCTGATCCAGACATTACTGAGAACATGACTAGCAATTCATCTTCTCTTCACCTTTACATCCATCACTGACACGTGCACAAACACGCAGAACCAGACCAGGAACCTTAAAAATGTCTTCATTACACTGAAATCTTAAGATGCGTCCAACCAAGAGACATAGTCCATCAAAAGAGAGAGCGGCAGAAAGAAAGAACAGAATATTTATTGATTGAAAGCAAAGAAGAACAAACAAACAAATTGGACTGCATGGTTAATCATGATAAAACCAAGGAATGCATGGAAGCAAGTAATGTAATGATTAACCAAGGAATGCAAGAAAGAACAAAATGCAGAGGAACAGAGAAAGCAATTGGAAAAAAATAAGTAACAACAGAAAAAAGTCAGAATAAAGGAACAAACAAACAACAAAAATGATGAAAGGAAACGAAAAACAAACTAATGAATAAATTAAAGCAATAAAGAACAGATGGGATAAATGAATAAATAAAGGAAGAAAGGAAATATGAAAGGTTAAAAAACAACCGAGAAAGAAAGCCAACAAGCAACATCAAACAAACTGGGGAAAGAAAGGAAGGAAAGATAGAAGGAGCGATGGTGAGAAGAATGGAAGTACAGAAGGATTAAGAAAAAAACTAAAGGGGACAAACAAAGGAAGAACAAATGGAAAAACTTAGAATAAAACAAGAGATAAACCAAACAAGAAAAGAAAAACAAACTGATGCAAGAAAGAACAAAAGATAAACGTGAGATAAACAAGAGATAAAGCAAACAAGCATAAACACACACTGAAGAAACAACAAAAGACTGAAAAAAGCCAGATCAAACAAAATGAAGAAAGGACTAAGTAATGAAAGGAAGAAAGGACAGACTACAACAAAAGAAAGAAATTAAAGGAAGTAAGAACGCAGTGTCCTCCTCATATTGCTGCATCACACATGTATTAATAAAGAAACATCCGAACGAGCCTCTTTTGCTCATTACATTACATCAAACTAGACAAAATGACACTTTGAAGGAAAGCTTGATCACGTGTGTCTTTGTGATAAGCGTTTTTCCTCGGTTCCTCACAGCACTTCACATGAGGATTCCTGGGAATGCTTGAGTACTCTGTGTCCTTTTATAGTCTCAAAGTTTTTAATGCAAAAAGATCAAATTACCCTCTTGTCCAGGGACGAACCACATTCAGGGACCGACTAGCTTCAGTGGCTCCGTTCCCAACACTCCCTCGACTACTTGTAAACAAAAAACATCTGCTACGTTATTTAAACGGACCAAAACGAGGACAAGGACACAATCCAAACACCGAATGAGGTCAACAGGACGACTTTACACCGAGAAAACACGTCTATAGTCATTCCCAAACACGAACTCTTTCATGCAAGAGCTATCCCATAGTGCTTTTCTCTACAGGACCGGACTATATTTGGCCAACAGTGGCTGGTGGGAGAAAGACAGGTGTGACAGCCAACACACAGTGACTCACGGCACGTCTTCAGCCCGCGGTGGCTAATGGAAGCAAGACAGAAATACAGTCAATGGCTACGACAAACAATCAAAACCTGTTGAGATCAAAATCATCCGGAAGACACAACGGATATGGAGAGACACCATGTCAGTGAACCTGCTTTAGAAAAAACAAAACCTGAGTGACAAGAAAACCCAGACAGCGCGTGTGATATCATTTACTATAACAGAATATTATTGCGTTAATGATGCGGAAGCTGACAATATCAAGTCATTCAGTACGCAAAAAAAAAAATCAATATTGAATGAATTGAAATCTGAGTTTACATGGACCCTTCTAATCTGATCGTAATAGGACTAGAAGAACAATCAGAATAAAAATGTCACATGTACTGTAACTGCGTCAATCGGATTGATCGGATTGTAAGGCGTAGTTTATCCCTTTTGTAATCCGAGCGAGAGGACATGTAAACACTTGATCGGATTGAAAACCGAAACTGGAAAGTAATGCGCATGCGCAGGGACGTAGAAATAGAGTAATGACGTATGACGCGCCGAACGAGGTGTTCTTCCTGGTGACTAAAGTGTCATAAATAAGTGTCCTGTCATTATAAATCTACCCTTTCACTCAGCGTATGTGAAGTGGAACACCTTGTTTAAGACTCAGACGTCATCAACAGACGTCTAGTTTTGAGTGCGGGAAGAGGCACTTTTACTACATTTTTTTTTTTTTAAGTGAAAGTGACGTGACATTCAGCCAAGTATGGTGACCCATACTCAGAATTCGTGCTCTGCAATTAACCCATCCGAAGTGCACACACACAGCAGTGAACACACACACACACTGTGAACACACACCCGGAGCAGTGGGCAGCCATTTATGCTGATGCGCCCGGGGAGCAGTTGGGGGTTCGATGCCTTGCTCAAGGACACCTCAGTCGTGGTATTGAAGAGAGAACTGTACATGCACTCCCCCCACCTACAATTCCTGCCGGCCCGAGACTCGAACTCACAACCTTTTGATTGCGAGTCCGACTCTCTAACCATTAGGCCACGACTTCCCCAAGTTTGCTAAAGTAAAGCGTGTGCTTTTTTAAACAGCAGCGGGAAACTATATTCATGCAGTGGGCGCATGTCAAAAGAATAAATCCGATCAGAAGCTTGTGACATGTAAACGGGCACATCAACCTGATCACTTTATTTACCGTTCATCAACTATGTTCGGATTCGTCAATCAGAATGAATTCATTCCGATGGAAGCAAAAGATGTCCATGTAAACGCAACTAGTGATTCGATGATTCAATCACTTGCTTCGATCCTGAGTGAATCAAATATTTGAATGAATCAGTTGAACAAATGACGCAACGTCTCGCTCATTAAGACTAGTTTCTATATAATGGCAGTTTTAGTTTCTTATTTACACACATTTATATTTTATTATTTTAAGACAAGAAAAAAAAGATAGAAACACTGAAACAAAAACTAGCAAAGAAACTAGAAAAAAATCTAGATTGAAAAGCAAATGGTATAACTAGTTTATAATCTAATTATATATTTAGAATTTTAAATATAGATATATAGATTGGGTTTGCATGGGTTTAATTGACGCGCTGATGCTGCAGAGGGAAGCAGGTGTTGTTTTAATGATGAGGGCATCTCCTGGCCAGCTCTGTGCTTTATTTCACCCATCTGTATTCTCCACTCATTCTCTCTTTCGGCGCTTCGTGAGACATACCAATGAGTCAAGCTCTGTGCAGCTGTCAGAGCCAAACCTCTGAGAGAGAGAGAGAGAGAGAGAGAGAGAGAGAGATAGCAAGAAAGACAGAGAGAGAGACAAAGAGAGAGGGTTGGGGTGGAGTCGCAATATTCCTGACTATAAGAAATCATCGTGAAAAGACAACCGAATGAAGCTGAACAGCTATAGGATAAACAACAAGTGATAAAAGATCATCAGCCAATGTAAAGTTTTCATTGTAAACAGATATCTTGACAAAAGTTATGCCATTTATAGTATTTGCTGCACCACTCTGCTGGGTAGCTCCGCCCACCTTGAAATATCATTGGTCCACAATCATCTTCCATGTAACAGTGCTGCATGTCAAATGACTTTTGATTGGGTGTGCTTGTGACATACTCAATGTGGACACATTATAAGGATGCAATGATATTTACCATTAAAATTCTATACTATTGTAAAGATCAAAAAGACAAGAAAACAAGAAAAAACTAAAGAATTAATGACTTTAAGAAAGAACATCTAGAAAGAAGGAAATACAAATAAAAACTAACAAATTACTAATGTAAAGTAACCTTGAGCTGCACTAAAATATTATATATAATAACTATTATATCACCATTAAATATATTATTACTATTATTTAATATGGGCCGATATCAATTTAAATCAATATTACGTATATAGAATAAATATTATTAATATCATTATCATCCGATATAGGTCAATATCCAAAAAAAAAAAAAAAAAATTATATATATATATATATATATATATATATATATATATATATATATATATATATATATATATATATATATATATATATTATTATTGTTGTTCATTGAAAAAGCAAAGAACAAGAAAAAACAAAAGCATGGAAAATAAGACAGAACAGAAAAAAAACATTCCAGCAGACATTAGCATAACTGTCTTCCACGGTCAGTTTTCAACTTCTGTAAGTGTTTACCTTTGTGTACTTGAATAAAGTATGTGTCTGGTCTTTGTCTACACTACAACTGAATTTCTACTGGCTTATTTAAGTGCACATACTACAATATATTTCCAGGCCTACTGTGCATGCTCGTGTCAAAAAGGTTTCCCTCAATGACTCTTCAAACCACCTTGGAAATCAACTTAGGCTGAAAACATTTTACACCTCACCACAATCTTCAACATTCGCTTCATGCTAATACCACACCTCTATTCAGATCCTGCCAGTTTGTGCCCTGAAGAGAATTATGAAGACACAAAATTTGCACTTTCTCAATTATTGCTACACTAATGCAATCAACAGAACACGAAATAAACCTAAAACTCAATTTAGCTCGCAGCGTCAGCTAATTTAATAGAGCTTCCATTCGTGCCAGCCAGCTCTGCACTGTCTGTGACCACCAGGATGCGTCATGTATCTAGAGCCAGACGACATCAGGGATCCACAACCGTCTTCATCATAAGCTAATAGCATGTTGCAGTTTTAGTCTGAATGGGGCTAATCAAACCGGTTATCAGGGGTATAATGGCAGCGTTTGTCAGTTAAAGCGCAAGTTGGCCAAAGCCACAGACGCTCAGAAGATAATGGCAGGCCATGGAGCTTATAGATGTCAGTGGATGACGTTCTCCTCCCACACTCCTCCATCAGAAGTAATTCAGAAGAACTGAATAAAGCACTGACTCAATAAAGGGATCTGAGGTGGTTCCTGTAAAAAGCTAAAATCAGTCAAATTCAGAAGATGGCATTACAGTATATCCTAATTAAAACAAACAACTAGATAATGTGACATGATACCATTAACATGATGGAGAAAAAATATAAATAATTAATGCAATGCATATTAATACAATGCATTATTTGGCATTTAAAAATACTTTCAATAAATGCAAAAATACAGTAAGATTATGCAAAATGCTTTTTGCTTTAATGCATTGTTTTTTAAATGTATCATTTTAATAAGTGCAAAAACAGAAAAACACTTCTGCCTTACACTTAAAACAAATTATTTTTAATTTTAAATATATTTTATGTTTTAAATATAGTATAAAGTATAGTTAAATACTTCAAAGGTGCATTATGCTTAAATTTTGCAGTATTTCACATTTAAAATGTATGGTTATATTACGTCCAAAAATACAGTAAATATAGTGTTGCATTATTTTGCATTTCAAATATATAAGTGCAGAAATACAGTAAAACAATGCAAAATACTACATTATGCTATTTTATATTTATAATTTATTATTTTATATAAATGTAAAATACAGTATATTTTACGTTAAAAAAAAGGTGTTGCCTTGTGCAGAAAAATAAAAAAATGCAATATACAATGAAATACAATAAAACACAATACAATAAAGTTTTACAGCCAAGCAAGAAATATTATGGCAGGTATTTGTTCTTAATTCTATTGACATGGGTGCTATAAAATTTTATTTTGAATCCTGTTAATAGCACAAGATATAATACTGGCACCAAAAGTTAAATAAAATAAAAAAAAAAGTTGAGAAGTAAAAATATATATATATATATATATATATATATATATATATATATATTTAATTTAAAAAAAAAACTTTATTCTGTGCACTTTTTCCACCTTATAAAAGTTGTGAAACTTTTCTCTCCATTTTCTATCAAATGAATGGTTTTAAAAATATTGCTACATTTACAAATTAATTTCTGTCATTGAACCGTTAAATAAATTCCGTAATGAAATTTGACTTTCAGTATGGAACTCTCTCTGCACATCTATAACTGGTGTATTGTAAATCTGTTATTGAGTGCGCATGAAGTGAAATCAGGGCTGAATGACTTTAATCATCATGATGAAATGACTTTGCATATTATTTATTCAACAATACGGTCACTGACATATATATGAATAATATGAATATGAATAAGAAAGGTCTAAATTGGCAGCTTGTTTTCACAGGATCTTATAAGCATACTAATTTCGTAACGGAGAAACTGGTGTCAAATGGATGGCATAGCTAATTCGATTATGTAAATTAAGTTGCGTATAAAGATAGAAAGTTTTTATTTAACAGCCCAGTTCTAATTATACCTGGAACGAGATGCAGGCATATTAGTGTTATGATCATATATGTTTACAAAACCTATTTCCTGACCATGAGTTGTGCATGCCATTGCATTATTATCTAAAACTATTAAAAATGATTTTCTGTAGTTTAAATAGAGGAAGTAAAATAAAACAAAACATTGATATTTTATGAAAAACTTAGTAACTTAACACCAGCCTGAACAGGTTGGGGAACCAACTAAACCAGGTAAACACCACCTTGACTGTCTTGAGAAACCAACTAAACCATCTAAACAACAGTGTGACTAGTCTGAGAAATCGGCTAAACCAGGTCTGGGCATGCATTCTCATTCAAACACACGTGTTGGGATGAAAAAGACTGCTTGAAGGGCGAGCATAAAAGATGCTCGGGATAGTTAACCGAATTGTCGATTACTTGTGAGAAGTTTTTTCAGTACGCAGTGACACACGCATACATCCAAAGTGCACACATACAAACAGACGCATTGACAGCGTGATCATACTTGTGCTCTCTTCTGCTTTATTGTGATTATCAATCACAGCTATGAATCAGAGGTTAAAGGATTAGTTCACCCCAAAACGAAAATTTCCTAATCATTTACCCACCCCCAATGCCATTCATGATATCTGTCTTTCTTTCTTCAGTGGAAAAGAAATTAAGTTTTTTGAGGAAAACATTTCAGGATTTTTTCATCATTTAATGGACTTCAATATCAACCAACTGGGTTGCTATTGTTTCCTCAAAAAACTTAATTTCTTTTCCATTGAAGAAAGACATGTATATCTTGGATGGCATTGGGGTGAGCAAATTATTAGGACATTTTCGTTTTGGGGTGAACTAATCATTTAAGTTTGAAATAAAAATATTTTAATGTAATATATTTTTCTCCTGGTCCTTATTTTAAATAGGTCATAAAAATATCAATAATTATCGATATCGACTGATATGAAACACTTATATCGTGATACAGTTTTCAGCCATATCGCCCAGCCCTAACTGATGCATCAGTTCAATTCAACTTTACTCCAAATTTATGAACTTACCTGTTTTGAATACTTTATATTTAACGTGTTCGTTTATTCCCAATATTAGTGTTAAACTGCTGGACTTTAAATGAAATCTACTATTGATTTTCACCGTTGAATGATTTTGCAGAACATTTAGACTGATAACTTCCGTGCGTAGATGAAGCAAATTTGTCACAGGACGCGCGATATGACAGTTGCATCGGATTATATATGAACTAGCTGTTTTAAATACAGTATTTTTATATTTAACAGTTTATCAGTATGTTTGAAAGTATATTTTTTTGATTATTGGTGACTACATAGGCTCTTTCTCGCGCATATTGGGTGGTTTAAATCACCAAATAGTTATGCTGTGACAAGAACAAAGAGTCTCTCTCTTGCTCCACACATGCACAGTAATATCGTGTATCGTTGATCTCACGGGCTGACGATATGACGATTTGAAAAATGACCATATCGCCCAACACTATTGCAATATTATTATTTTTTTTTCTTTAAGAAACGTGTAGTCCTATTTTTGTTGTGAATGTCCCAACGGAGGAACAGGATGTTATACACAAATATCGTATCGCTGGGTATGAGAATCGATATCGTATAGTATCGTGTTAAAACCCCTAGTAAAAACCAGTCTGACCAGGCTGGAAAACCAATTAAACCAGGTAAATACCAGCTTGATCAGTCTGGGAGACCAACTAAAGCAGGTAAATCCATACCAGCTAAAACCACTTTAAGCTGGACTAAGATGTATTTTCAGCAGGGATATGACTCCAGAAGGTTATGACAGTCCTGTTGAGGTAATTATGATCCCTTTAAATCCCTTTATATAATCTTCCCTCCCTATTATTAGGCTAAATCACCTCATATCCTTCTCTTCTGTAGCACATTACAACCTCGGCCTCCAACACGTTTGTTAGAAATTGGCTACAATCAGATTGGCCCCCCACCTCATTCTCACACTGTCATATCTTATCGGCCTATAAATAGAGGCAGGTAAAGCCAGACCTCATTAATTCAATCACCAGGCGCAGGGACTACCCGCACACTTCTCTGAGGGTGGAAAGTCACGAGTCAGATACAAGCAGCATTCCTCATTACCAACCTTCACAGCGTACCGGCTAAATTTAAACAATCAGAGACACCGGGAGTCTCCACGCCACCGAACCTGAGGAGAAAGAAGTCAGTGGCCATTGTTCAGCACAGGTACATCCAATGATACGTAAAACGATTAAATACAAGACTGTTTTGGACCCGTTTCCTTTCAAAACCACAAGAGCTAATTAGAGCAAGCTAGTTTGAAAGGTAATGTGTTATTGAACAGCGACATTGGCTTTTTTGAGACAGCTTGTGCCGACAACATCAAAACTCATTTGTTTGGAGTAAAAATGAACCCGGAGGGGTTGCAAGTTGTTCAAGATGCTGAGGTGATAAGTGAGAAACATGCCGGCACAACAAATTGCCCTTTGATGGTCGAGACGGAGAGATTGGAGAAGGAAAACAATGATCCATCAGCCTTGTGATATAAAGCGAGCACATGAAGGTATGAGCTTCGCATGTGTAAGTTTAGTCTGCGTTTGAGCCACACTTTGGCAGTAAACGCGGGGGATGCTCGGCTAAATCCCAACATAAGCTCTACCTACGTACAACACATCAGCCATTCAACAGAAGAGATCATCTATTTATGCCACAAAACTACATACAGAGCAAAACTGTATTGATACACAACTGTATTGTACAAAAGCATGCACTATTAATGTGTGAAAACAGTCATACTGGTAAATAAGGTATTAATGGAGATTAAAGAAAAAAAAACAATCACTTCATAGATTTTACATTGGATCCTAACCATGCAAAACTTACCATCACAATGTTAGGGTGTTTATAGGGTTGACAGGGTAGTTGTACCCAGTTGATAAGGTGTTCAGAATGGTACAAACTATGCTACAAGTGAATTAAACGATCAATATAAACCAATTTATATCCTATACAGCCAAAAAAAAAAAATAATAATAAAAAAAATAATATATATATATATATATATATATATATATATATATATATATATATATATATAAAGAACATAATACCCATGAAATAAATAAAAGTTCAATATAAATGTAAATAATATTAATATTAACCACAACATTACTACTATTACAACAACAACTAATAATAATAATAGTAATAATAATAATAATAATATTAATAAATTACTGGCTAATACAGATTAAAAATTAAATAAAATAATTAAATATAAAATCTAATTAAAAGAAATAAAATGTAATATACACAATGCATAAATAAATATTGTAAATTCAAATGTAGAAAATAACATTTTTAAATACAAATAATATTAAACCGTTAAAATAAAGTTAAAATATACAATAAATATTATAGCATATAATTTTAATAATTCAACAAACATAATAAATAAATAAATAGGAAAATAAAATATAATTTTTTATATAAAAATAAAGTGAAATGAATAAAAATAAATAAAATATAATGAATAAAAAATTATAAAATAAATCTAATAATAACAAATACCTATTGAAAAATCTAAACAAAGAATGTAATACAGTATGATTATAATTTAAAAAAATAAACAAATATATCCACCAATACAGATTTTAAAAAAAGTATAAATATATAAAACACTATAATTTAAGTAAATAAACAAATAAATAAATCATTATATAATAAAAAAAAAAAAAATAGTAATAGTGATGCATGCCTTAGCAAACACCACTAATAACTGCAATCAATTTAATGGGTCTCTTATGGGATTCATGAAAAAAACGAAAGAGCTAACATTTACTGATAATAAAACATGCAGTCTGGAATTTTTAATATCCCATTTTTTTATTTTAAGTCCTCTGAGTAATGGTACATAATAATTGAGCAATAGTGCATAACAATGGCATAATAATTATGCAAATGATGGTACAAATCTGAGGATCTGAAGGTCAGAAAAACACAATGTTCTACACTTTCACAGAAATGATCAGTACCTTGACTGGGTATTGTTACGGGTAAACAGTAATAATGGATTCTGCCTGAAATTCTGACCTACAGGAGTTGATCGAGTTCAGCAGCGCTGTACAAATTTCCCCTGGAACCCTTACAAATTAAGACAAGCCTTAGAATGACAGATATTTCCCTGAGGAAAGACGGTAAGCCTGCCTCCGCTCCTGCATGGGCCACTGTTACTGTCGAGAGCTGGAACACATTCTACCTCTCCAGTCCAGGTTTAAAAATATGACTATATAATATAGCATATCTCAAAAATGTGATTTAACCAAGGTAAAGAGTTCTCCGGAACATAGAGTCTATAATCATCAGTTTGCAGGAATTGAGTTTGAAGCCTCCAGAAGGAAAAACACTTCAGCTGAAAATTGAGTCCTTAATAAAATTAGATCTCTCTAAAGTACACTAAAGCTGGATATGATGAATGTGCTTATTTGTGTACATGCATCTTCTGTTGCTTACTCTTTCATAAAGCATCTGCATTTTCTTCAGTGTGTTATTGCATATAACTTTGATTTAAACTAAACTTCAGAGTTTAACTCTTTACAGTTTAAACACCTCACCAAGCTTTTAGCAACCCAGCAAATTTTTGCATGCGCAAGCATCCCATTAAATCGTGTTTGTATTGAAAGCACATTAATTCATTTACAGTGGATTTCTGTAAAAGGATGTGTTCGCTTATAATGACATGCATTTACATATTAGATTGCACAACGACTTGACATATTTTGACTCAAATCTGCTAAAAGTGTGTTTTCGCTCACCGAGGGGCAAGTTCACGCTGCTCTCTCATTATGGCATTTGCAATGAAAGCATTTTATCTGATTCTGTGGTGCTGGCATCAAATTTGTTGATTTTCTCTCGAATCTCTGTGCAGACATCACACGGTTTACTAAAGAAGACTTCTTTTGACTGATTGTGTGAACAAGCAGCAGAAAATGTTGTGATCCTCATCACAATACTAGCTTCAAACTACTTTTCTTTTGAGATACTGATTCTGTTGTTTGCAGCCAGTAACATATGGTAGTCTTCAAATTGCAAGGTTTGCTTTGCTCACATCCCTAAAATAAGTTCTGTCTTATAATTTGTCAAATTTTTGTCTTCTTTATACAATAAGCTGTCAAAAAAAAAGACAAAACTAATTCATTTTTGTAATACAATGTCCAGACTAAATAAATAAGCACTTTCTTTTTTCCTTTGGTCATTTTTTTTCTCACAAAAAAGCACAAAGCATTGACCAAAAACACCTTGTCAGAGTGTATTACTACAGCATCAGAAGATTTCTGTTTTGCCTGTGGGTGTGTGTGGGTGTGTGTGTGTGTGAGTGTGTGTTACGTTACGTAAGCACAACAGCGTGGAGGATGCCCTGCCAACTCAACAGGCTCCTGCCATTTAACAACACATGCAGAAAGTCTAAGAAAGTTTAACTTTTGATTTGTGATTCTTACCAAGGCAAGCATAACTATTATCGCTCATTCTTTGGATTAGGCATTCGAATGAACCACTACCAATAAGCATTAAACTTTACAGTGCAACCTTTTTACTACATATGTGACTGCTATTGCAAACATTTCTTATGGGAGGTGTGCTATTACTTTATTAAAGGGTTAGTTCATCCAAAAATGAAAACTATGTCATAAATGACTCACCCTCATGTTGTTCCAAACCCGTGAGACGTCCGTTCATCTTCGGAACAGAGTTTAAGATATTTTGGATTTAGTTCGAGAGTTTCTGTCCCTCCATTGAAACTGTGTCTACGGTCTACTGTCTATGTCCAGAAAGGTAAGAGAAACATCATCAAAGTAATCCATGTGACATCAGAGGGTCAGTTAGAATTTGTTGAAGCATCAAAAATACATTTTGGTCCAAAAATAGCAAAAACTACGACTTAATTCAGCATTTTCTTCTCTTCCGAGTCTGTTGTCAATCCGCGTTCATGACTCTGCAGTGACGCTGCTGATGTATGTCACTGCAGTAGTGATGGGAAGTTTGATTCTTTTCTGCAAACCGGTTCTTTCGGACAGTTCGATTCAATAAACCGGTTGAAAAAAAACGGTTCACCGGTTCTTTTGCGCTCGACGTAATGGCGTCATTTGCAATGATCGCTCTTGATTCAAGCCTTCGGTTTACCCGCGCTCATAACACTAGCACAGAATCAGTTCAGAATCAATCACCAAAAGAATCAGTTTAGTTCAGACGCTCTGTGTGTCAGTCTGCTTCACGCTGAATCTCACATGTGCAGTATCATCAGCTCCTCTGTTCTCGAATCAGACGCGTCCGACAGAAACGGTTCTTTACTCGAGAACGAGTCAATGTTTTGTTCGTTATCTGGCTCGGCTCGGTGTTCATCTTCAGTTCTCTCTTCACAGCAGTTCAGTCAGTGAACTGTTTGAGTAAATGAATTACTCCGGGATATTGGTTTTTGTTTTAATTGTTTTTGTGTCAGCCACAATAAAAAAGTTAACAGCTTAAGTCATTTGTGGAATAATGCGTATTGGAGACACGAACCGTTTAAAATGATTCAGTTCGATTTGGTGAACTTGTTCAACCGGTTCACTTAGAAGAACCGGTTAAATCGAATGATTCAAACAGACACAGAAGAGAAGACAATGCTGAATAAAGTAGTAGTTTTTGCTATTTTTGAACCAAAATGTATTTTTGATGCTTCAAAAAATTCTAACGGACCCTCTGATGTAACATGGACTACTTTGATGATGTTTTTCTTACCTTTCTGAACATGGACATTATACCATACATACATGTTCAATGGAGGGACTGAGAGCTCTCGGACTAAATCTAAAATATCTTAAACTGTGTTCCGAAGATAAACGAAGGTCTCACGGGTTTGGAACGACATGAGGATGAGTCATTAATGACATAATTTTCATTTTTGGGTGAACTAACCCTTTACGCAGTCAGACTAGGAGGTGTTTGTCTAGCAGATGATAGAATGAGAACAAATCCCATACATTTACATTCAAGCAGGGATCTAGAGACAACAGTGCCATGAACTGGTAAGCAACAACCTAGTTACTGCTTAAAATACCCGGTCCCACTTTATATTAGGTGGCCTTAACTACTATGTACTTACATAAAAAATAAGTACAATGTACTTATTGTGTTCATATTGTATTGTAAAACACTTTTGCTGCTATTGAGGTGGGATAGGGGTAAGGTTAGGGAGAGGGTTGGAGGTATGGGTAAGTTTAAGGGTGGGTTAAGGTGTAAAGTATGGGTCAACAGTGTAATTATAAATGTAATTACAGAAATTAAATACAGATGTAATTAAATGTAGGTTTTTATTAAATATAAGTACAATGTAAAAACATGTATGTACAGAATAAGTACATTGTACTAAATTATTAATTAAAATTTAAGTACATAGTAGTTAAGGCCACTTAATATAAAGTGGGTCCAAATACCCTAACAACCAGTTGCAATTCACAGCAAACTCCTTAGCAACCAGGCAGGTATAATAACGGTTACTTACTGATATTAGGTTTTTCTGTTTAATACAGGCTATTTGGAATATTAAATAAAAACAATAAATACATAGATATTTTTATATCTATCCCAAACTAAATCCCAAACTTTGGGATTTTTTTATTTATTTATTTCTTGTTTTTTGTTTACATACATGCACACATAAACATAAATATTTATGTTTATATATTAGAAAATACATAAAACAATAATAAAAAAAAAAAATTAAACTTTTTTTTTAAGTTGGGATATTTCTTAAATGTTATTATTATTGTTGCTATTTACATATATTTACATATATTTACACACACACAAACACATAATAAAATCTATCGATAAATACATTTTTTCAAACTTTGAAATTTTTAAAGCATTTATTTATTTATTGTTGTTGTTTACATACATGCAAACATAGACATAAATATGTATATGTTATAAAATGCATGAAACAATAATTAAATATTTTTTACCTTTGGAATATTTTTACATTTTATGTGTATTATTGTTGTTATTTATATATACGCATACTTAGATTATATTTCTACACTTCTCAAAAAATATTTATTATCATTTTAATTAGTAGTAGTAGTTGTATTATACACACTTTAGAGAAAAACTATTAAAATAGTACAGAAATATTAGAATATTTAAAAATAAAAACTAGTATATCTATAGTAATATATATCTAATAATATCTAATATTATTGTGTTATATTACGGTTTATAATACAATAATATTATACATGCCATAGTTTCACCCATTACATTGATACAAGAAAGTTCTCTACAGAAAACATAAAAATCTAGTTTTAAAATTTCTCTTCGTTTCCACAGAGTGATTGGTCATCACACTCATCTACACCCACAGTTTCTTGCACTTGAAACAAACATCCAACACATGCATCTCTTAGACTTATAGCACAGCGATTGTAAAGGGTCTCCCTTAAAAGCCTCAAAGACACTTTTGTTGCTCATTCACATTGTAACAAAACACGAAGACCATGCAATGTGTCCTCACCAGACAAAAATCTCCACTTTTATCCAACTCCATTTGTTGCGTGACATTTCAGGCTTGACAGATGGGGAGGAGTTTACGAGTCGCTCGTAAAACAAAGCGGACATTTGTTGACAACAGCAGCTCGAATGCCCTGACAAAGCTCGCTGGATTACACTCCGGCCCTCGGACTCAAGACACACTGGGAAACCTGGCGCGAAAGGCTCAGTCGGGGTTTGTTAAAGGGGAAGCTGGGACGAGTTTGATTCAGAAGTGGATTAGACCCATTACTCTGACGGCTATTCGAACCCCTATACTTCATAAAACAGCAGGGAAGAGCATACCTGTATTTTCAAGATATCTGAAGCCAAAGCAGCCAAATTCAAAGTGAAGTAGTTTGTCTCGGTCTGTCACTCAGGCTAAGCTTGTGACAACTAAATCTCAGGGTTGTTTCTGCGGTTAAGAAGACAAGTGAACTTATTTTCACAGTCTGTCTTGATTTGCTGTCCAATATCTTTCATAATCCGAGACTAGGCTTAATCCATATCTGACAAGTCGGCTCCTCAATCACCCTAAATCACTACTGATGTGTGGAGAGGGAATCCAGAACACCTTGTACAGCTTGAGTCCTAATACCGTCCTGCGTCCAACCTCTCCAAACACTGAACCTTAAAAGAAGAGATCACCCAAACATTCAAATTCTGACCTCATTTAACTCCTCAGAACACAGAAGAAGATACTGAGATCAATGTTCAAGCTGCTCCTTCCTGTACAATGGAAGTTAATGAGGACTGGGGCTGCAAAGTTTCAAAAAGAACAAAAGAATACCATAAATATAACCATAAAAAGGTCAAATCTTTTATACTATATACATTACAAATCTTGTGAAACAATAATATCATATCTTTGCCAGAATTTAAATTCTATTTCAGTATAATCTTTCCTTATGGACAGTGTTGAACTTGACATTCAATTTCATTCATAGAAAACAGTAGCCTGGATATCCTGGACAGTTTTCTTTTTTGGTCCACAAAAGCGCAAGTTGATTTTGGCTACACTATCTACTTAAAAAAAAAAAAAAAAAAATCATGTTCTATTAGCACCATTTGTGGCATAAAGATATTGCTACAGAAGATATTTCTAATTTATCATTCAGTAAAAAAAATACCTTGGTTGCAGGAAAGCAGATGTGATTGAAGTATACTTAAATATATCTGAAAAATATAATAAATATTAAAAGTATGTTTATAAGCAGCACGAACAAACAAAATTCTGCTCTGTTCTATAAAATGGAAGTAAATAGGGAACGTAATCTGCAAGATTCAAAGAGAACAAAAAAGTATCCTAAATGTAGTACTTTAAATATCAAATCTTGAAAATTTTGAATAAAATAGAAGTGTTAAAATGAAATAAGTATAAGTTGAAAAAATATATGATTTGGGGGTGCACTATTCCTTGAAATAAATTTTCCAGGCCCAATAAAAGTGTTAATAGCATTTGTGGCATAAAGTAAATTATTTTTTTTTTCTTAAGTATATACATAAATAAATCTGACAACTATGTCAAAATTTAAAAAGTATGCTTTGAAGGTACAGGTTGTAGAACTTGCCAATAGAAGGCGCACTATCAAAACAATAACAATCGCGTGGTTTGATGATGCTAAGAAGGAGCATGAAATGATGGGAATGATGGGATTTGTTGTCTTCTACCCAACCGCTGACTGCCATCTATCATACAGAAAGATAAATCATGGATTTAACGCGAGTTCAACGATTTGTGCGAGTAGATTAGATACAAAGTCAATGCAAAGACGCAATCAGACTATGGATCAGACGTGTCATCGCGCGGGTATAGAGACGCGATGCTCCGCATTTGGCGTGTATGCCCCATAATACTAATCTTGTTGATCGTTATAATAGCATACGTTTTCTGTATGATACGAATCAAAACTATTCAAATGTCGAGTAAAACACAAGCGAGATCGGCATCTCTTTCTAGTTTAAGTTTGTCACAAAGCTATTTCCGCACTTGTCCACGACACTTTTGACATGTGGTTTCTATGTTAGTAAAGGCGGTAACAAAGAGTAACTAACGTCATTGACAGACGACTGCAGTGCCCCGTGTCACTGTTTGGAATTTTCTCATGATTTAGAAGTAGTTGAAAACATTAGAGATATTGTTAGTAATCAGCTGGACAAAATATATAAGTATAATATATATATAACACTAGCCTAGTGGTTTTTGGATATTTTACTGAAAACATCTTACAAATTGTACCTTTAAGGTAGTCTAAAACATTAAGACTAGTGTGACAGCAGATGCTTACTGACCTTGGCCTTGTCATGACCATGCTGGTAAAGCCGATAATCCTAGTAACTTCACAGGATATGAGGCAAAATACCAAAAAGGGGCCTTTTACTTGGAGAAAATTTACAGGAATCACACTGGTTATGCTTAACAAAAAGTTCAACTTCAAAAATTACTTTTTTTTTTTTTTTTTTGACACACACACACACACACACACGCACACACACACACACACAACAACAACAATAACACACAATTGTGTGACATAGCTCAAATGCACATTTTAAGTAAGAAGTGATGCAAATGCAAAATAAGCTCCACATTTCGGCTTTGATCCCCTTTTCAATTTCACTGTGAGTACGAGTCTAAGGTAATTATTCCAGTGGTAAATCGACTTTATGCCACAAATGCTGCCAATTGAGTTTAACTCCAATTGAACCTGAAGCATTCATTTAAAGTAAGTGATGGCCGAGGATCCAAGCATTCGGTTTAAATCGAACAGCCTTGCCACGAGTTACAGAGGAAGAGGTCTTTATTCATCAGGTGAGGTGCAGTTTTTCCCAGTGTGCTGCCAGCATCCTGCTCTTTCTTGAACAAGCATGCAACATCTTGTCACTGGGATCCTACTGGCCTTTGAACTCTGTCACGAGCCATGGCTGCAGTGAGTGAGTGCATGCATGCAAGAGAGAGAGAGAGAGAGAGAGAGAGAATGCTTCCATGCATCTGTGTGCCTGCCTCCTGCCCACACACTCCCTCTTCTCTTGTTCTGCAGCAGGCAGACTGTTGCCTTGGAAACACAACGTGCCCCAGTCTGTTGAAAGTGAGAAAAAAAATGCAGCTTTATTTAATTATTTGTCTAATTTCTTTTCCTCTTTTCTTTCCGAGGGACGAGCGTACGCTCTTCTCTCATCAGGAGGGAGATACTGAAATGACTTCAGATGTGACAAGATTAGAACACCATTGATTTTTTTTTCTCTTTGCATTTTGCGAATCCAACAACTGAAGCTTCTATTCAAGACCTGCACTTCATTTCCATCTAAACAGCATTATGGCTGACAAAAACAAAAACCTATAAATAAATAACAGAACCACAAAGCCCAAAATACACACAGAACAGCACAATCTATCTAAACATTAATTGGCTATTTCCATTAACATGCAACTCATTTCCATAAAGCTGGTGTGTGCAATTTCTGCACCACTGATGTTACCAGCCAGAACGGCAAAAACAACAATAATAACACAAAATAATAACAACTTTTGTATAAAGGTAGTCTCTAGGGTGTTGCTAGACTGTTGCTAAGGTGTTCTTAAAGGTTGCTATGGCGTTACTAGGGTGTTCTGGGGTTTTAGGCAATTCTAGGTAGTTTCTAGCATGTTGCTAGCATGCTATAAATGTGTTCTTGATGGTTGCTCTGGTATTGCTAGACTACTGTCAGGGTGTACTGGGGTGATATACAACTCAATATGGTCTCTAGGGTGTTGCTGGGCTGTTGGTAGGGTGTTCTGAAGCATCATACCATTCTAGGTGGTGTAACTAAGCTGTTGCTAATGTGTTCTTGATGGTAGCTATGGCTTTGCTAGGCTGTTGTTTGGATGTTACACAATTCAATATGGTCTCTAGGGTGTTGCTAGGCTGTTGGTAGGGTGTTCTGGCGATTTATGTGGTCTCTAGAGTGTTGCTAGACTATCAGTAGGGTGTTATGGAGTGTTATTTAAAACTAGGTGGTCTCTAAGGTGTTGCTAGGCTGTTGGTAGGGAGTTTTGGTGATTAATGTGGTCTCTTGATGGTAGCTATGGCTTTGCTAGGCTGTTGTTTGGATGTTACACAATTCAATATGGTCTCTAGGGTGTTGCTAGGCTGTCGCTAATGTCTTAATGATTGCTTGATGTTATTTCTAGGATGTTGGTATGGTGATCTGGGGTGTTATATAATTCAATATTGTCTCTAGGGTGCTGCTAAACTATCGGTTTGGGTGTTCTGGGGCGTTATGTGATTCTAGGTAGTCTGTGGAGTGTTGTTAGACTATCAGTAGGATGTTCCAGGGTGTTATTTAATTCTAGGTGGTCTCTACGGTGTTGCTAGGCTGCCGGTAGGTTGTTCTGTGGCATTTTATGATTCTAGACGGTCTCTAGGGTGTTGCTAGGCTGTTGGTAGGGTGTTCTGGCGATTTATGTGGTCTCTAGAGTGTTGCTAGACTATCAGTAGGGTGTTATGGGGTGTTATTTGATACTAGGTGGTCTCTAAGGTGTTGCTAGGCTGTTGGTAGGGAGTTTTGGTGATTAATGTGGTCTCTAGAGTGTTGCTAGACTATCAGTAGGGTGTTAATCTCGAAGATGTTGCTAAACTGCTACAAATGTGTTCTTAATGGTTGCTTTGGTATTACTGGGATGTGGTTGGGTTTTCTGGGGTGTTATACAATTCTAGGCGGTCTCTAAGGTGTTGCTAATTGTGTTGTTGGTGGTTTCTACAGTTCTTTGGTGATTGCTATGGTGTTTTAGGTGATTGCTAGGTCATTGTGAGACTAGGCTGTTTGTAGCTAAGGCATTGTTAGATGTTCTCTAGGATGTTCTTAGTGGTAAAGCAGTTGAGAGAGTGTTCTCACTGGTTGCTAGGATGTTGCCCACTCTCTCTGTTTCTATGGTTGTGACTCAATCAGTCATCTTCCTAGTGCACTGCAAAGTAAGTCTGCTGTTCCCAGGAGAAAGTATTTTAACACTGAAAATGTGTCAGGAGTAAACTCTATACTCACTCTAAAATACAAATTTCTTGTTTCAAGCACAAAAGCAAGGAAAGACGGAACCCTGTCGTTCATTCAAGTTGCGTGCTGGTTACATGAAACAGACGGTGTAGTATTCAACCTCACACACAACAGCAACAGAAACAAACGCACACACGGACATCACACACGCTCATTGTGCGTACGAGGGCTGTTCTCTCCCTTCTGTTAATTTGGTCCTTGTCCCATTCCACCGGTAACGCTTGCACAACAGGGAGAAACGCCCACAGACCCATTCATACAGCCAGAGAGAGAGAAAGGTGGAAACCGCACTGCAAAAGTGCCTCATGTAGCACAAACACTGTGTAGGTGGAGTGTTTATGGGTCCAAACCGTCCACTAAAGAGAAACGTCCTCAGAAAACAGGCTGAATGAGATTCCAGTTTACAGACAGCTTGCTGTGATGCATCCAATGAATGAAATTATGGATAAAACCTCTAGATCAGTTTTGGAAATAGGGAAATTAATGGAGAACATCAAATGGGTTGGATGTTTGGAAACTGGATATTTTTCACATCAATTGACTACAAGGAAATTATAATAAATGAGAATCCTTATGTAAATGTAATAACAGAAATTGAAAAGCAATTATGAATGATCTACAAGATATATTGGAACATCCAAGCTATAAACTGATTAGGCAAGCTATATAATGTAATATGATATAATAATAAATAAACCTTTTTTTACCATAATATTTATTATTTGTAACTTATTTTTATATTATATAGTAACTTATAGGTTTTATATAATATACACACATACACTGAACTATATAGATTATATTAAAAGTATATATACACACATTTATTTGTATTTTATTAAAAAAATATGTATATCATAGTAATTAATTTAATAATAATAATATACAATGTATAATGTATTTATTTTATTTTGTATTTGTTTTATTTATATAACATAAAAATAATTTTAATATATACATTTATTTTATTATTTTCATTATATTTATATATTTAATCTAATATAATAATTAAATACTACCATTACTACCACTAATAATAATAAAGAAAGAAAAAGAAAGAAAAAAGAAAGAAAGAAAGAAAGACTCCTGGCTGTTCGTTATCTTTAAAGGAATAGTTTCAGTTTCCAAAAATTACATTTCTGTGATCATTTATTATCCCCTTTTATAGCTTGACAGACTCTGGCGTAGTATTTTACATGCATTTTAAAAATCCATTACCATAACTTATTAAAATGCCATGTAATGATTTAGCTGGACTACAACTATACTTGGTCTGAATTCAAAATCACTATATTTTGAGTGAACTGCTCCTTTAAGCATACAAGCGTTGGCTCTTCAGCTCCCACCAGGACTTTTCACACACCTATATAGTAGAGGAAAACAAAAATAAGCTACCCAGAATCCCAGCAAACCTCTCACGTTGTGAATCCTAATAAAACGGGTTCAACACAGATTACTGTGCATCACGAGACTCAACATGTCAGCATGTGGCTGGAATAGAGTTTTGAGTGTTTTCATGACGGCTGAACGTCTGAAGATGATCAAACCAGCAGTGAAGGGGGTCGATGGGGAGTATTTGATCACACTCACAGATAATACATTTCAATAAAATGCAGGAACACAGAGACACACACACACACACACACACATTTCTCATCACAGGGATTTCATCTGATCCAACGCACACATCCACTCAAGATAACATTCCCTCTACACTCCAGGAGGTTTGAAACAGCACCTCCAGGTATTTTCAGACAAACACATTCTCACAATCTCTCACACACACACATGCAAACATATCCGTATAACTGTCATTACAATCCCCCTTCGCACCACAAGATCTGCAACTGCACCTTTCGCCGTTTCTTAACACGCTTCGTGACGCTCATTAGACAGCGAGGCTGCAGGTACATGGCACGTTCCCATTAAATCTGCCACAATACCTCACTGAGCACACAAGACAGTGGAAATGAGCCAGCTTTACCAGCTAACCAGACACAAACAAAACACAAGTACAGCCAATTCACACCAAGCCCCAGATTTTTTGCCAACATGTTTTTACAAACACTTTTACACAGAGCCTAGTTCAATTTTCTAAACTAAAAACTGGGAGAATGGTGAAACCCTACATGTTTTGTGGCTTTTAGGCCATTTTTATTACCTTTAAGATCATCTACACTGCCATTCAAAAGTTTGGGGTCAGTAAGACTTAAAAACAATAATTAATTCATTAACAGTTTTATTCAACAAGGACTCATTAAACTGATTAAAATCTACAATTTAAAGTCATTTTTCCAAGATTCCTGAAAAATAAAAATTGTAGCAACATTTTGTAGCATTGTAGCGATTGTTTTTTTTTTTTTTTCAACATTTATGATAAAAAAAAAAAAATGTTTCTTGAGCCGAAACTGGAGTAATGATGCTGAAAATACAGCTTTGAATCACAGGAATAAACTACATTTTTAAATATATTTAAATAGAAACCGTTATTTTAAATTGTAATATTTCACATGTTTTATGTTTTACTGTATTTTTGATCAAATAAATGCAGCCTTGTCGTCTTATTATCTTCTAAAATCCTCACTAACCCAAAACCACTCCCCAATACCACCTGCAACCAATCAGAAACTAAACCTTTATTTCATTAAAAAATATATATTTGGACAATAAATAAATAGACAATTCTTCCCATTCTAACAACAAAATGTAATTACTTTATGTTCCGATTTTGTAAGAATCAAGCACTAACGTTAGAATAGGAAATACATCAACAGCATTTTAATGAGGTTTTTAAATTCTCTACCAGTCTGTTACTGTTAATGTCTAAATGTGATTAAAATTGGTCTTAAAATATTTCAAATAGTTCAAAGAAACCCAAATCCTTCATTATTTAGTGAATGTCTCGGCTAGGAAACACTATGCTCAAAAAAAAAAGAAAAAAAAGAAAAAAGAAAGGTTTTGACTCCGCCCACTTTGAAATCTCATTGGTCAGTTCTCCTGCTGTGTTATTTTCTATTTACAAATAACAGCATTGATTCAAATTGGTGGACATAAGAGTGAGCGGATTAAACCAGTCGACTGATTAACTTTAATTCATAATGCATGCTGTTAAAAACATTCTGGTTTGTGAGTCTTAATAAACCGGTTTCTTTTCCGAATGTCCAAAACAGACAATATCTCTCTCAATTAGTTCCACCCTCAATACTGACAAGCCGGGCTCTGAGTGCATCCCCTTGAACTGGCACGGCTCCTGGTTCACGCATCTAAATTCAGCGACTGGCATCCTCTCCAGATGGCGGCGGAGGGTGTGAAGAGGATTTTGTTGAGGGGAAGCAGGACAAGCCCCTCTTTGCATCCGGCCAGCTCAATCCAACCTTTGCCTGTAAACAGATAGGAGATCTGCATGCCGGCTGCCCGAGCAGGATGAGGGCGTGCGGGGCGACCCACGTCACGGCTCTACAGAGCGCTTGGGTCACATTCATGAGGCTTTGGCTCCTAGCGTGTGAAAGCTGAATGAAAAGGCAGCAGAGAAAGACATTTGGGATGACTATGACTGGAATAAATGTACTGAAGCTGCAATCTGCCGTTGACCCCACTAGCAGGCTACAAGCAGCGAAGCAGCTGCAAAAACACTTTAGTTCTTCCTTGAGGGATATTTCAGCAGTAAGAGACTTTAAATGACTTTCTACTTGTAAAAAAGGTATTTTAATGTTTATGTTTTCTTTTCTTTTTTTCATTGGATTGTTCTGCTATTTATTCTGATTCTTTAGCCCATTTTAGCTTAAGAAAGGCTTGCTAACTGCCAACTTGGAAAATAGCAGCAATGGCAATCATGTTAACAGATACCTAAGTAGATATTTAGACATTATTTCAGCAAACTCACATTCAGGTTTTGCTCGAATCTGGTATGGAATGACAACTATTCAATTTCATCCAATCAATTAAATTAATGCTGGACAAAATAATACAGTCCTAAATATTACATTTTTGTGGAATATTCCGTTTCGATCAAAACTATGACAACATTATGCAATAAAATGGGTTAGAAAGGGTATAATATGCTGACATTTATGTTATAAGCCAAAGTTAAATTAGACAACATGGACTTAATTTGGACTGTGTATTCTGATTTTTAAAATGCCTTCATTTTTTTAAATTTAAATATATAATTAAATTTTAAACATTAATTAATAAAATGAATTAATATATCACAGATATATTATGCAATAAAAAACTTTTTTTTTAAATCTGAGTAGGCTCAAACATTAAAGGAATACTCTAGATTAAATTTAAGCTCTTTCAATTTAAGATCTATATAATACTCTACATTATGAAATATAATTTGTATTTTATTAAAAAATAATTACATTAAATTTGATTTGAATGAATTCTAAAATAAAAAATAGGATAGATATTGTGGTGTTACAATGGTTAAAAAAGTTAAATAAAATAAACAGATTAAATATAAATAAATTAAAATTAAAAAATACCATGATACATGCTTTATTTGCATAGCAAATAAAAAAAAAAATCATGATATTACCATCATACATGTTAAAAAAAACTAGTATTAGCATGAAAACATGACCTTACCATGATAACCATGTTTAAAGGGCAAAATAATACCTTTTTCTTCATATAAAAATTACAGAACATGAACTACTGAGGAAAAAAGTAGCTGAGGCAGGCAAAATAAAAGACAAGAACACACACACACAAAGCCCTAAGGCAAAGTCATAAAGTAACAGACAGTTTGATACATTCTCTTCGCCATCTATGATAATGTATGCAAATGTGACTTGCATGATTGGCTGCTGTGGTAATATATGCAAATGTGACTTGCATGATTGGCTGCTGTGGTAATATAGGCAGGTCAGAAGTAATTTACACTCTTCAGTCTTACATAACCTTACAACCGCAGTGAAGAGAGTACGAGTCGCTTTACAAAGAGGTGAAAAATGGATTCTAACTCCATTTATCTGCTACAAACTAACAAGCTGAAATGGCTCAATCTACAGACAGATGCAAACACTGAAAAAGTGATGAAAGTAAAAAAAACTAAAGCCGTTAGAGCTGAAATGGCTAACTACGTGAAATGATGTGCACACAGTCAGGACTGAAAAGAAAACCTATGACAGATGACTGTACACTTTTAACCATTACAACACCTTGATGGGTAAAAAAGAGCCAATTCTTCTACCTGATCTGAATAGAAAACAGGAGCTGAACATTTCAGAAAGTATTTGAAAGAAGGATGAAAGGCTGTTTCTGAAAAGTTTACATCCTTTGGTGAAACCGACAGTCTGGCTCTGAGTGACACAGCAAAATCTGGCTTCTAGAAGATTCATCACGGCATTATAAACGCTATGAAATATTCATACCTGTAATATCAATCACATTTACTGACAGCACTCTGGATGGAGGAGCTGGCCAACAAATCATTGGTAATGGAATTTGAAATCTATTGAGAGACAACGGTAAAAGCGTTTACGTTTATCTTTATCTAATAAACTTTCATTGTACATGTTAGTATGAAACCAGAGCGACAGAATCACTTTCTGACATTTTTAATATTTAATGTTAGGCTATCTAATCAATTTCAATGTCATGACCGCATAATTCCGGTAAAGATGGCAAACCCAGTCAGTTTGATACGGACATCAGAATACGAACTTTAGATACAGGAATAACGTCTGTAACACATAACTAGAGGTTCAGTTCATAACTAGAAACATATTCTTACTGCAAAAATATAAAAATCACAATATTAGACATTTAATAGCACATATACAAATTTATTCAAGTGCCAATTTATAATAAAATGATCATTCATTTAAAAAGCAGTGTCATTTTCATATACATACTTTATGGTGTTGCTGTATTTGCATATTAAAGTAAATATTTTGGCCAAAATAAAATGTATTTAAACTAAATGAACAAGAAGTCATGGATATTTGGTCTAGTTTTCTCAAGTTTGGCCAAACATTGCAAAAAAATAAAAATAATAATAATATAAAAATAAATAAATAAAATAAAATAAAATAAAATAAACAAGAATTCATGGATATGTGGCCTATTTTTCTAAACTTTGGGCTAACATTGTAAAATTAAACTAAATTAAATTAAATTAAATGCATTTTTTTTTTTTATTAAATTAAACAAGAAGTAATAAACATTGGGTTTGGCCAAACATTGCAAAAAATAAAATAAAATAAACAAATGTAATTAAATTTAATTAACAAGAAGTAATAAATATTTTGTCTATTTTCCTAGACATTGAATTTGACAGTAAATGTATATATAGCCAGCATATAGAACGAAACACCATAAAACTCACATTCTGATTCAACATTTTAGTCAGAATTTTTTAATCATGACTACTTTGTGCAGATACACTTCCAAACAGCTTTAAGCATCTATACCTACCAAAAAGCAGCATGAGGTCACCAAACATCAATGTCACGCTTCCTTTATTTTATTTCCACAGTAAGAATCTCATCACAACAGCCTCATGAATGGACTTGTGAGCGATTCTTTCTGAAAACGATCATATCGGAGCAGGTGTTGAACACACATGAGCCTGATCCGTCACAGATTGCGTCACGCTATTCCGTGAGAATTCACAAACACCGAACCCACAGCTGTGAAGTCTGCAGGTGACACTCGGGGCGAGAGACCTCACACACCCATATAGGTGGAAAATCACTGCGTTTAAAGCTCAGGTATGATAATCCCACATCATTGTATGTATAAAACGCATAATTGCATGTGAATGTTATTTATAGTCCCTATGTGTGTATATCTCAGTCCTAGAGTCTGTAAACAGCCATGACTGTGTTTGTGTACACGTATGTGTGTGTGTGTATGTGCATGACAATGACAGTCAGTGGGTAATTGATTCACCAGCTCAAAGTGGCAGGTTCGACGACACCCCCTGCGCCACCCTCCTCTTTCCAGAAGCACACACACACACACACACACACACACACACTAACAAGCCAACATAATTACATGCCTGACTCCTGAAGACAGGGGAGAGAGGGATGCGACTGATTGCTGTGAAAGAGGGAGGGGAAGAACGAGAAATGGAGAAATGAAAACATCTGGCCAGCGAAGCTCGAGCAATCAAGAAACACCAATCAGAATCACACACAAACGACCTTTGGACTTCAAATCTCACTTATTGAATACTCATTCGGATGCTTCATTAAATAGTGCTATTATATATATGATACTCGCATGTCCACACAGCTTTGTGTATCACTGTATATTTGCATACTACAATGGTTTCTCATTATATGTAATTAATATATTATATAAAATGTAATTATTAGTCTTATTTTTTTTCTTTCCTTCTTTCTGTCTTTTGCATTATGTAAAATTATTTATTTTATGACAAATTAAGAACGTTTGCCCCAAAATTCTCATTAATGTATTGCAAAACAAAAGGTATTTAACCATGCAAGTATTTGTTTGCATGGAATTATATTGTAATATGGTTTTAAAAATCCTTTATGAAAGTAATTAAAATAAACTTGTCATATAAAAAAAACTGACAAAAAAATAATGAGAATTACACAAATACAACCCACATGTACCACAACTGAATGAATCATGGTAATCATAATTTGGAGCAAAATGCACTTAATTGTTGAGAAAATGAGGCAATCACAAAGCCCAAAAAAAAAAGTCCAAAATAAGATTTATATTTCCTTACTGTTTGAACTACATGAATTCTTTATGTAACTGCACAGAGTAAAGCAATGCAAAGGTCATTAAGGTCTGATTCTCAAGGAATGTATGAACAGATTAAATGTATAACCTAAATGCAATGCAAGCTGCTTCAGATAAAACCATCTGCCAAAATACAGCTTATTTTTGTCTTCTGATAGCGGGGAGAAATGTGACCTGGGCATGTTTTCATGAAATTGTTAATTATGAAACTGAAAATATCCATGTATCTGCAAATGAATGTTGCCCAATACATACACCTGAGGCACTCCGCAGCACACATCAAACCATTTACTATTCGAAGAACCACTAACATAAATAATTCACTTCATAAATGAAATATGATTCATCTGCTGGCTCTGTTTCATGGTTAAATGTTTAAACTGCGCTGTGATTTCAGATGAGCACTGCAATTTAAGATGAGCTTTGACTATATTTTCCATGCTATTTACCATTAGTAAAGCCAATATGAATATATATAAAAACAAGTCCCATATACTTGAACCATTCTTCAGTTACACTTCAGATAAGAGTTTCATCGAATGCAAATGTACAGATAGCAAAGAGCTGTAATGACATACTTAAAAAAAGAAAAACATTTCAGAAAGGAAAACATTTCTGGAGTATGTTTATAATCTGATTTGTCACACCATTTGGATGGTGAAACCGCATTTAAATAAGGCTGTTAGGTGGAAGCAGTTATAAACACTAGTCACAAAATTACATTTGAGAGCTTTCAATAAATCAAAATGCCTTTTTATACCTTTAAAATGCATGGAGTGGTACTAAGTGCACGTTACGTATCTGTTTGACTAAATGCAATCATTGCGCTCTCTTGCAGCTAAATGATGCCATTCTGGACCAGCAATATAAAGAATTTGGAAAAATGGTGGTTAGTGATTCATACTGTATTTACAACCGACGTGGAAGTAAACAGTGTGCCTGTTTATTAAAAATTAATGTCTTACCTGAAAATAAGCCATCGGGATTCATTTCAACATGGAAGCACAGGACATAGAAAAAGAAAGAGTGGCATTAGTCAAAATATGGCATCCATTTTCTTTAAATGCATTTTTTATTTGTCAAACTTCTAAAGAGCAACAATAAGAAACAGCAAAAAAAAAAATAATTGGATATTTGAAATTTTATTTTTCCAAGCAAAAAAATTTTATTTTTATTTTTTATTTTTTTATTTATTTATTTCATTTGCTGTCTAATATCGCTGGTCTTTAGAAGTTTGACATATGGAAAAAAAAAACTGTGTAAACTGTACTGGTGTCTAAACAATTGAGCAATCATTCACCTAAAGCGAGACAGCTTTGTGTCTGAACACATTGTACTTCATTTAGCTGAAAGCACAACACTGACATACAGAGACATGAGTTGCTCCAAATTCAACAAAGCCAACCAGCCTTGAGATCTGCACTGGACAGATCATACTAAGGTAGATTTTCATATATTATGGAGCAGTAAATTGGTGATAATTGCCCAGCCAATTTTCTGGGTCTCTTACACCTCAATGCACCTGTGTAGCTGGATCAACCTCTGACGTCCACCTCTAATGTGATTTATTCCAGTTTCATCCACATTTTTCACCAGAAAACAACCTTTCTAGCCCCGGACTTAATCGTACCATAAAAAGCATCTGTCAAAACAGACTGTCGAAACAATTCTCTGTAACAAAACAGACAGTGGAAAACATTAATAAGTGTCTCGGTGCTCTGAAGTAAAGGTCACTGAGCTAAACACTACAATACTAACAAAGAATGGAAAAAGACATCTGGCTGAAAACATGTGGACCATGAATGACTTTAATACAAATACAGAAAAATCACAGATTTAACATCCCAACCTGCCTCATTTAAATATATTACAAGTCAATCTGCATTTCAGAAAGGACCGTGTGACACTGAAGACTAGAATAATGATGCTGAAAATTCAGCTTTGCGTAACATGAATAAATAATATTTTACAGCATATTCACACAAAAAAAGTGTGAATTTCTTTTAAAAATAATATTATACAATATTACCGTTTTTACTGTATTTTTGCTCAATTAAATGCAATCTAGATGCATTAGACACTTTAAAAAACTTAAAATCTGAATTTTTCCAAATATATATAAAACATTTTTTTATATAAATAATACATTTTGTTAGGTTTTTGAAAGATTCCATTTTATATATGGATGTATGTGTGTGTGTGTGTGTGTGTGTGTGTATACACATATAATATATAAAACAATTTTGGATATCGAATCTTCCTAAGCTGCAATTCATAACCCTCAGGATTAAAACAAAAAAAACTCTTAAAATATTTCAATTTCTGTGCAATGTATCTAGAATACAAGAAAGCTTGCTTTTTTAATTAAATTACAATTAAATAATAACGTGATATTCTATTTTTTTTAGATGCACCTGTACACCCCCCCACACACACACATATACATATATATAGCTATAGTTTATTACAATAAGGGATTTTATTATTATTAATAATAAAAATATTTAATATAAACATATTATACAATTTAATACATTTTATAAAAACATTGTCTGCAGTTTTACATTTTCCAGATAATTTCTTTGACTTTAGTTCAATGAGAATATAAGGCAAATTATTTAACTTTGGGAATTTAGGTTATAATGCCATGCCGGCATATTTTACTCACATAAACATAAGCTTATTTATTATATTTCTTGCATTCCTTTGTCGAGAGCAAGCCTCAGTAACCTCAAGGGGGCGATAGAGTTCAAACGCGGTACTAAACCAGATGTGTTTGGTTATTCAGGTAGCTAGCCAATAAACATGTTCATAACATCTGGAGTCCTCAGCAAGATGTGTTTGAAACATCATGAGCTAACTAGATTCACCTCGTCCGCTTTCATGACCGGATGATATGATAAACAGCTCATTGAGGAGAGTCGAAGCTCACAAGAAACGCAACACGGACGAGGTCAAGAAACGCTCCCACACAGCGGTCTTCAGTGAAGGATGAGGTGTCACGCTCGGAGAAAAGCACCTCATTCTCTGCAGCTCAAGTTTATCCCATCAGTGCTTTTTCTGGGTTACGTAACGCCACCTCTTCCACCCACCTCTCCGCTGCAGCTCTCCATGGAAGGCACACCAACACACAGCCACGAGTAGAATTGTGTTGGAATTTATGGAAACATCCACATGGCACACTCGGAATGGCAAGCTAAAATCCGAACTTCCCTTCTGTCTCTCTCTGAGGCGTCCTTCCTCTTCCTCTGTCTATCCTTCATCTTTTCGATCAGGTCTCTGACCTTTCAGCCGAGGTGTTGCACAGGGGAGCAGCATAATAAAACATGATACATCAAAAATGAATTATTGCAGTTCAAGGCATCTGCAACGGTCTACAACCGGATGACCAGGTTTGAAACATGGACACCTCGAAATAAGAGTTGATTTTGAAAAGAAACACAATTAACCTTTTGTACTAGCGTTTGACACTACATTTATATTGTTAGGACTTGATACTTGCA
Organism: Carassius auratus; assembly: GCF_003368295.1. NCBI lineage: Eukaryota > Metazoa > Chordata > Actinopteri > Cypriniformes > Cyprinidae > Carassius > Carassius auratus. The sequence goes on from NW_020528756.1 coordinate 145,209, forward strand.
ACAAAACAGCCAAATATGTTTTCATATTTTACCATCTCGCTGACCTTTAGAGCTAAATGTGTTGTTTGCTAACTACTTTTATGATTTCTACACGTAAAGGGTATTTTTTTTGGCAACCTCCAAATACCAGTATGGTAAAGAAAGATAAAATTGCTGACAGATATATATTTACCTTTTAAAAAGATTTATTTATATTATAATTCATAGTCTATTAAAAAACAATACCAAAATATATTTTTTATTATAAATTAATGTTTTTTTTATTTTATTTACATTTATAATGTACAATTTTAATATAATATTTATGTATTTTAGTATATATTAGTAATAATACATAATTAAAATGATATGAATATATAACATTAGTGTTGTTGTTTTCAAATTTCATTTATATATATATTTTTAATACATCAAAAAAAGAAAGAATATTTTTTAGAACCTGTCATTATTTTCATAACAATAAATCTTTCTGAATATATTAAATATAGTGATATATATTCATAGATAGCTTTTTTTTACACTGAAGCAATATGAGATTTGTGCATTATGTTTAAAAAATGTGAACAAAATGTGAAAATTAAACAAGCACATAAATCCTAATTATTTTAACAGCATTTTTAATGTATTACAGCACAAAAATGAACCATCAATGATTTTTTAAATCAGCATAAAAACAAGACAACAAACGTAATAGAATTAGATTTTTACATTACAATAATGAATAAAAAAAATGTAACAAAAAATTTAAGCTTTAAAAGTCCTAAAAACTGGCATTATTTTCCTTAAGCAAATATTTAAAAATTTTATTTTTTCATATATTCTTTAGTCAAAGAAAATAAACAACATAGAATCTATTGTCATTATTTTCATGATGACTAAACTGCACAACAATTTTTCACTGTATTATAGTAAAAATAGTATAGTGGTAAACTGATTAAAATCACCATTAATCATCTCTTTTTCTTACATTAAAGTAATGGAAAGAGATTATATTTTTTAGATTTATGTTAATAAACAATATTACAAATTGTAAAAAAAACTACAAATTTGCTTTATTTTCAAAAATATTATAAAACAAAATATAATCATATTATTTTCTTTTTATTTTGAGGCAAAATATAAACGTTCGTATATATCATTTAAATATTTTATGACATAATACAATTTTTTTTTTTTTTTTTTTATAAAAATTCCCCTTTGGTGATGTATCACAGGAAAAGCTTGGGGCAGTCCACTGACGGCTGTACTGGAAGCTCACTGGACGCTCTCCTGAGGTCAACCTGACCCTCTGTTGCTGTGAAACACACTCTCTCTCCCACACAAGCTCTCTGGAGGAGTGTCTGAAGAGACAACGCCAACGATCGCGCCGTCGATTCTTCTCGTTTCCACCCACATCCGCCCAAGCGCCCACGAACACTCGCTCGCTCTCACTCTATTGTGCGTTCACCAACACGCTCAGCCCCATTCACAACGGATGGGTCCATTTCCACATCACAGCATTGTGATAAAGACAGAACGAGCAGCATCTGTGCTCTGTGGGACGAGCTATGGATACAACAGCTTCACCCTGACACCCAAACGAGGGCATTACAGGAGAAGTGTGACCCCAACAGTGCTATGGAACATTTTCCAGTGTGCAAAAATAGCCCAGCTTCAGATATTCCACTTATTAAAAGAGTCGAAGGAATCCTGGAAGCTGTTAAAACGATAATTATTTTGCTTTTTATGCCTCATGAGCAGATGTAAATTAAAGCCACAAACATGCAATGGAAGAAATGTTAATGCATTAAGTAATAGGATATGAATTCTTAAAATGTGGCTATTTTATATAACCTCTATTAAAGCAAACATCTGGAGCTCTTACGAATGCATCATATCCACAGTCTTAGGCTGAACTCTGCCATTTCCCTTGTTCTAATCAACCACATTAAACATGTTGTGATACAAAAATATTTCATCTGTAATACTCTTCTTACACAACACAAAATAATACTCTTCTCATGCAACATCAAATGAAAATATTATTTTAAATAATAGTAAGAAATAAAATTCAAATAAGTAAAGAATAAAAAGAGTAAAATAATCAAAATCCTTTTAAAAAATCAAACAGATTTTTTTATATATAAATAGATCTGTAGTTGATATCAATAAAATTGTTACATTTTCTGGGTGGAAAAAAAAGTGTCAGGTGGTTGTTTATACACATTAAAATATTATGCTAAAAATAAAATAAAAATAAAATACTGCAAATATGTAGTTGATATCAATTACATTTTTACATTTTCTGGGAAAAAATTTAAAATTAAGTAGTGGTTGTTTATACTCAAAATAAAAGATTAATACACACACACACACACACACACACAAAAAAAAAAATATATATATATATATATATATATATATATATATATTTATAGAATACTGCAAATCTGTAGTTGACCAATTACATTTTTACATTTTCTGGAAAAAAAATTAAGTGGTGGTTGTGACTACACAAAATAAAAGATTATGCTAAAAAGAAAAGAATAGAAAAATACAAAAAAAATATTAAATTAAATGTAAAAAAAGTTTAATTAAATGGTTGTTTACTAGTTAAAGAGTCTAAAAGGGGCCACTTTTCAAGTTTCAGCCCGGATTTCACTAGTTTTATCGTCGAGCAGGTGAATATAGTTACTGACATGTTTGTTAAATGTCTGTTCAAATCATTTTTAGCAATCATCAGTCATTAACTGGAGCTTTAGAGGTGAAGCCAATGCCCTCCACTTTCACATTCTTCCTTTTCTAACAGGTAAGCGCTTTTGGGTTGAATTTTTTTCTTTACAGCGAGCGGATGAGCAAAGGAAGTGCATAATGCATTTGTAAAAGCTCAAGGCTGGCGTTGCTGAATGTAGTGTTTCTCCTGCCAGCTTTCCACATCGCTGAAGCAGCGTCCATTCATTCCAACTGCTACTAGTGAAAAACATCCCCACAGACGCAGGAAGACTTACAGAAAGAGAGAGAGAGAGAGAGAGACGCAGAATGCTGACAAGACAAGCTGCATTTTATTTATTCCTGTTTTGTGAAATATGACAGACAGCTATTCTAGTCTGCATGTTTGGAAATATGAAACACACTCAATGATAAGGTTGAATGAATTGCATCTACTGACTGTGGGTCGTCTTTGTCTTTTATCAAGGACACTTGATGATGGTTCTTGATGTTATGTCATCGTTTCATTGGTCTAAGTATAAAAAGCCCATCTAAACTGGAGATTTGTGGTTTCAACTTCATGTACTTCGAGGTATGTGAGACCATCCGATCTTCCTCTACTAAGTCAACAATCCATGGTGCCCTACAAAGAGTTCAAACCAGCGAGCCTCTGGATATTTAACAGAGCACTTGAGCCACTGAGATACTCTTGACCCTTTACAATCTGCCTTTCCACCGATAATTGTCTGTGTTCATAGCTTAAGACGAGCGCTTTCTATTTTTCAGCACCACACTGAACTCTTTTAATGTATTCTTTTACATTCACAGATTAACATCTTTAATTAAGCACCGATTAATGGAATATATTTCACTGCCTAGAATAAGAGACAAATTGTACAATAGTGATTATAAAGTCCATTATGATGTCATTTCAATATATACGGTCACTCAGATTTAGACTTTTATGCAACTAGATGATAATTTCTGAAGATCCTTGTGTTTAAAATTCTTGCAGCCTTGAGAGTTTTGGGGTGCTACTGGGTTAAAAATAAAATAAAATAATGAAATGAAATAAAAATATATGTAGTTCTGGTGGTTGCTAAAGATTACTAAACGATTGCTAAGGTAAAAAAAAAAAAATACGGATGAAAAAAAAAACTATAATAAAAATTTAAATATATAAGTTAAAAAAACAATTACATTTAAAATATCCTTAAAATAAAATAAAATGAAATGAAATAAAATACAATAAAATAAAATGGGTGGTATTACTAAAGCAAAAGCAAAATATATTTTTTTAAAAATATAAAATAAAATAAAGATTCTTTAAAAAAAAAAATAATAAAATAAAATAAAGTGAAAACAGTCCCTATGTCTCGATGATATCATGGTCACTATATAAGGCATGGGTCACTCATTTAACAAAAGTCATATCATTTGCACCATCATTCATGCTTGTTGCACAATCAACCCAGGATAAGTTTTACATGATCAATAATACCAGAAATGCCTGTTTCTGCAAACCTTGCTCACTGCAAACATTCCTTCCGGAGGGAAAAATCTTCCGGCTGACTGGCTTACGATTTATATCAGACGGCCGAGAAACCAACTCATCTAATTAGTCCACACTCGACTAGATCAAATGTTGATTGATAAAGCGCTCTAAAGCCATAAATGACAGAAAAGCAGAGACGGATGACAGCGGTGTGCATGTGCAGCTCTCTAATGACCTTCCTGTAACAACGTCTCCATAGTAACCGCTTCCTTAAACAGGGTACCATCAGAAACTTCATTCATATTTATTACCGCAAACATGTCACTTGGCTCGTTCGCACGTAACCTCGAGGATACAATTCTGCGAGTTTGAAACATCCCCCCCAGATTTGTGTTTGCCACTCAACATTTTTTTTTAATGCGTGTGTGTGTGTGTGTGCTGATGATGTTTTTTTGCCAGCAGGTATTCTTATGTAACGTGTTTTTCTGCATTTTCTAAACTTGACACACTGGTGATCAGTGCTAGAGAAAGAGCGAAAGCAACCAGCGTCTCGCTTTTTCATAATGATATTTTCTGAAGCTATCTGTAACAGGTTTTCAAGGCAACATTACTTCTCTTGGCCTTTTGTCAATGCGAAACATGAAGAACAAGCAAAAAACTAATTAAAACTTTGCTTTTTTTAAATATATATATATATAATGAAGCTGTACTGGAATAGTAAGCGAATCTTTCAGTAATGCATTTTAAAACTAATTCTCAACAGAATGACCACATTCATCAATGCACTTATTAAAATGACACATCCTGACCCAAACATCTTTAGTCCACCTGTCAAGTGTATTGCATGCTGACAAAGGACCCGTTTTTTCCCCCGTCTATGCTCTTTTTGCGTCTGTACGAAGCAAACTGCTGATCCACAGAGAGAAGTAATGTTCTGAGCAGCGGTATGTTCTTAATGACACCTCTCTCAGCAAGCATTAAACAGAATTTAGCTGGAAGCTCAGAGCAAAAGGGAACATTACAGATGTGGATACCACAGGGAACGAGCTTCCTGACGAACTGAAGAGAATGAAAGTGATGGAGAGGCTGCGTTCCGATTCACAGGGTCCCTACTGCAGTGTTCACGGTTTGCTCCATACACACTCAACAGGGGGCTTCGCTTCACTTGACGGCTTTTGTTCATTTGGAACACTTTGCAGTGTCATAAAATGAAGAAAGCACAGATAGAATAATGTTATAAATAACGATAAAAATAATAGAAGTAATAATAATATAAATATATTTTATAATATTTTGTATTTATTAAAAAGTATACAGAGTATTAAATTAAAAGTAGTGTGTACAATAAAATAAAAAAAAAATGATTGTGTATATATATAATGACTTTCTACTGTTCATGGGTTTTCAAGCATCAAAATAATAAAAGCTTAATACAGCTTTATTTTTATTATTATATATTTTTTTTGCATTATATTATATTATGTCCAATTTAATTTTGTTTTTGGAGTAAAAATGATGACTATCATACATTTTTACCATGATGACTTTATTATAATTATCATAGTATTATTCTGGTATAATAGTTAATAAACCAAAAAATCTCAATCAAATGACATTAAATGACAAAAAAAAAAAAAAAAAATAATAATAATCTAATTAATAGCCATTTAAAATCTTAAAAAAAAAACCTTGTCACCCATCTTCAAACCACTAGGTTTTAAAAATTTGTCAAGTTTTTTACCATTTAAAATTTAGTACAATCACTAAGTCAGAAAAAAGTATGTGGTTTCATTTTTACATAAATGGATCTGTTACACTGAATGATGATGGAACAATATTTCACCCATATTTTGACATTTTATTTTCACAAAAGTTATTTGAAACATGAAAGTAGATGCTTTTAAAGTATATAAAATCACTTTTTTATTTAAATTGATGCGGACACCAAAGCGTGATGTTTCATCTTTGACCCAAATACCATCCATATATATATACATATATATATATATGTATATATATTTTGTCTATTAAGCCAAAATAAAAGTATAAAACAGAAATAATACAAATCTAATATAATTAGAATTTTATTTAAATAAATAAAAAAACATACATTATGTTATTGAAAAATATATATATTTTTAAACATCTACTGTAGATTTACATTTACATACACACATCGGCCCCTCTATTAGACAACTGGAAGTCGCCCAACATTAAGAGTTGGGGAACACAGGAAACAGAGAGGTAAACAAGACCCTACAGCAATTCCCTCGAAAGCAGGACTGGTCCACTGACCTCAGGCCTGTCTCCCAAAGATAAATTCTGACAAAATCTAGACACAGAATGGCCTCAGATCAGCACTGATCTGCATCTTTTACTCCCGACAGAGCGGTCACCCAACGGTGCCAAGCAGAGCCGCTTTCCTGGAAAAACGGATTATAGGAAACCTAAAAATACACATCAGCTGTGGGACAAGAGAGAGACCCCATAAACTGTGACATTGCATGGGAATGTCAGGATTTCCATATTCACAGGGAAGAGCAGATGTGTTGAATCCTGGGATTCCGGAGATATCTGCACCAGTTGTGGAGAGCAACACATGGACGCTAGTGCAGAATTAACAAATTAACCAAAAACATCTCTGAGAGCATAATTAATTGGGACTAGATAGGTCACCAGGCATTATGTCAACAAACATAATGATTCTGTATCATAGCATTCAATATTAGATAAGTGTGGATTTTTATTCATCTAAAAATGGGATAAAAATCAATTTTTTCATATCGTACATTATAATGTAGTTAGTTATGCTTAAATTCACTTATTTGACATGGATTAAAACTACTGAATTTAGCTTTTTAATGTACTTAATGATCTATTTTTAAACATGGACAAATTAATAAAATTGCATTCATTTTAATAAATAATTAAATCGTTTTTAAATAAATAATATTATAACTTATAAGACAAATAAATATGCATTTTTAATAAGTCATGTCATCAAAAATGACAAAATGTAAGACTGTAAAATAAATATCTGTAAGGTTAAAAAAAAAAGCTAATCCCACCATTAAATAATGTTTGTCAAGCTTTCTTGCATTCAGAACCATTGTAATTGTTTATGTGACCATTTTCCACCCACTCAGCAACCCTATTATTTAATAAAACAGGATGTTTTTGCTACTGTACCTTTTAAAAACTGTATGTAAATAACCTGAATAACCTTCTAAAGAGTAAGAAAAATACTGTTTGCTATGATAAAATTTGCCCAAGCAACAATTCAAAAAAAAAAAACCCACCAAGGTCACATTCACAAAACTACTGAAAGAAAAGCTTTTTTTTTCTTTCTCTCTCTTTTTCTTTCAAAAATTGTTTACTGCCAAAGAAACAAACCTGAATGGAACACCTCTTTAAAAACAGGACAAAAAGAGAAGGACAAAACTGTGGCCTTTTAGATTCTCACAATCACAGACAAAGAGAAGAAGGACAATGAGTGAATTCACAGTGAGGTGCCAAGCGTTGTTCCTTCAGCTCCAGCTGGTTCTGCCGAAGGACACCCATCCGCCTGCTGCCGTCTGCGGGAATCAAGGGGAGAAGCACCTCCAAACCCCTTCACAAACACAGCCTCTGCCCAAAGAAGACCCAGTGCTTGAAAAAAAGATGGGGGCTTACACAATAACACGCGGCCTGTTGCACCATGGCGGCTTTCCAAAACCAGGCTTATGATTATAAAAATCTGACGGCGAATTGCTGTCCGGGGCAGATTTTGGCTTGATGTGCGTTCGTTGAAGAGGATCCATTCACGTAGGCTCAGTTGCATGATAAACTAACGAATCCTCTTTAATGCAATATCTTACTTGGGTTTTGAAGCAGATTTGTGTTTAGTGCTGAAGGCGGACCACCCACAATCATCAAGCAAAAGCTGTAAACTAACCGAGCCAACACTCCTCTCCTGAGGCCTCCGCTCCACCCCCATGTGACACCCACAAAACAGCTCTTGGAAACTTGTGTTTGATTTTACAATCTTTACAACCCGGGCGAAACCGGACACTAAAATCGCATTAAGCAAAGATGGATTATTCTCACTCAACCTGCCCCTAAATTTTGAGGGGAAGAATTTTAGCTGAGGAGGGTTAAATGGATTTTCTTTCAACTATTTTGAAAGAATCACTGAGATTTGCAAAGAGGTTTAAATGGATTAGTTAATGGCCCCCCGCTTCTTTTGATTTAAAATTTGCCAAAAAGTTTAAATGCAAATGGTCTCTTTGTGTCAAAGGCTCAACCTCTGTATAACCTTGGTCTTTTCAAGGTTTGGGACACTGACAGATGTAGTTAAGCAGGAACCAGGCTTGTGCTTAACATGATAAACCCAATCAGAAATAGTGTGTACATAAGATAAACTTACAATACCTGGTCTTATGTAAACTGTGACCTCCCACAGTTGGTATTTATGAAATATAGGCTAAACTAACATGAAACTGACTGAAACACTGAACAGAAATAGAAAGCTACTACAAGTAACATATCAATGTCAAGAAAGCTACTTCTAAACTGTAGTTCATCAAGTTACAAACTAATCAATATTTAGTTAGCTAGTTTTTGTTAGCAGCATGTAGTATTAGCTAACTGCATTGAAGCGATTTAAGTGAAATCTATAACTATCCAATGATAGGAATTATAATTTAAACAGCATTTCTGACACAAAAACAAGGGATCTGAATGAATAAATGATCAAACATTTCAATCAGATTTTCCAATACTTCATATGAGAGAGAGAACTGTGTATGAATGAACCGATTCACTAAAATTAATCAGATTTTTCAATGCTTCGTATGAGAAAGAGAGAGAGAGAGAGAGAGAGCAGTACATAATGAACAAATTCACTAAAATTAATCAAAGTCTCCAATGCATCATATGAGATAGAACAGTTTACAATAAACCAATTCACTATAATAAAGCAGACTTTCCAATGCTTCATATGAGAGATAAAACCATTTAGGATGAACCGATTCACTAAAGTGAATAAGACTTTTCAATGCTATGATAGACAGAACCTTTTAGAATCAACCAAATCACTATATAAACACTTAGGGCTGGGCGATATATATCTAAATGATATGATCATGCACATCTAGTCAGTAAATCTGGTACCGTGATTACCGCTAAATCACCAAACACCTGCTTTTAAATGGAAATGCATTTAATAGACAGCCGTAGATCACTGACAAAGACACGCAATATCGCGTTCATTATCGAAGGCGATTTATCTGCAATAATGAACGCGATATTGCGTATCTTATCAGTGATCTACGGCTGTCTATTTAATGCCGCTCCATTTGAAGGCAGGTGATAGCGATTTAGCGGTAATCACGAAACCTGATTTTACTGACTAGATGCGCATGATCATATCGTTACATATATCGCCAAGGCCTAATAACACTACATAAAAGAGAACCTTTTGGGATGAACTGATTCACTCAAATGAATCAGACTCTCTAGCACTATGTATAAGAGAGAGATCTGAGTGTTCAATTACCTCAGCTCACTTAACAGTTAACCGCTGGAAAATGTAGCTTGTTAAAAGGGTAATGCAAAAAACTCTTTTCAACAGAAAACCCTATGGACTATACATCATTACAGGTAGTTATGAATGAATCACCCTTAACAGGTGATTCTTCTGCACACAAGAGTATCACTTTACACTAGTGCTTCTAATGGTCTAGGGGCCTTTGCTTCAAAACCCAAGTGCCACATGGGAAAAATGTGTGTTTATGTGTGACAAGAGCCAAAAGCGACAGCCGAGCGCTCGGTACTCCAAACAGATCCATCAAACCATGAGGAAAACAAGCTGAGCTGAGTTTACTAACACAACCTCGACTCAACGCACACTTCCTGACTCAAGCAGAGACAAGTAGGTAAAGAGCTGCTTCCTGATCCAAAAAAGGATGTCCTTGAAAGTTGACTGATGTATTAGCGAAAAACTGTGACACGGCCTTGTTCTAGAATTGCCATTAATAAATTCAATTTAACTTGTGCAGGGCTGAAGTCCCCGAACAGGCATGCGACTCCAATTAGCCATTCGGTGTGGGAGCTGTAGGCAGTGACGATATATGCTCAACGGCACATGCTGTTGAACTACTCTACATCCTGCTCCCACATATGGCGCGCTCCATTTCTCCAAGACCGTACTAACGCTGGGGGAACGGGGGTGTATCCACGAAGAGGAGCCAGAACAGTGTGAAATATCCCTTCCGGACTGTACGGCAGTCATGCCCTTGTGGTTCAGCCTGCGTCACGGGGATCCGCATCCAACAAGGTGGCGCCCGCCATGGGGCAAACCAGGGGTCCTGTTGGTGTAAACCTGGATCATCCCAAAGGAATGAAAAGCTTTTGTCACTGTAAGCATGTGTAGAATGCAAATAAGATGGTCTCCACTGTGTTGTGTGTGTGTTTGTTTGAATGCGTCAGTCCTAACAGCGAGGAGAACCGGGGTCTTTGGCAGGCTTCAGTCCCTGCTCTCCAAACTTCCTCTCATGTCACAGACCATCTGCTACTCAGCAGCCACGCTGGCGCCGAGAGATGAGGCGTACCGTTCTGGTCCAGATGGCCTATTCGGCTGTACTTACAAGAAAGTCAGATCCATCACCTCCATAACTTTGAGTGAGGAAGGGATCGCAGAACCAGCGTCATATCCTACGCTCAAGAATAGCATCGCAGAAGTTCTGAAGGAAACTACAACATTCAAATCTAACATCATTGTTTCAGGGGTAGTTCCAGGTTTCCAAGCTGAATCGAACATATATTTTTAATTACCACACAAAATGACATTCCAACCCGTCCCCTTTCTGGTTTTACAGTGAGACACTTACAATACAAGTAACAAGTGAATGTGCAATCGGTAAATGTAAAAACCTGTGAAAAAGCCACAAGACTTGTATAATATGCTTGATTTTAGTGTGAAAATTGCTTGCTTACCTTTTTTGTGAAGAGTTACCATGTCACGCTACACCATAAACCCTAAAACGACTGTAAAAGTACTGATTTAAAGCTTTTTAAGGCTTCACAACTCAAATGATTTGAACAGAATAATTAATATTAGTGCTTTTACACAATTAAACGCTTTAAATTTCTGATTTTAAGTCCTCTAAAAAAGTTCTCACTTCAATTTATAAGTGCCTTACCATGACCTCTGTTTTGTGTGTATAATCTATACCACAAATTCTGGCATTTGAGCTTAAAGCTCAACATTTTAAAGGGATAGTTCACCCAGAAATTAATATTCTGTCATTAATTACTCACCCTCATGTCGTTTCAAACACGCAAGTCCTTTGTTCATCTCCGGAACACAAAAAGGCGCTAAAAACGGCAGTGCCTGAGCACACACTCTCTCTCTTGTTCACTGTTGTTGTTCTGTCTAATACGGACAGAAGTCTGTCTAATAATTAGATAGAACAAATAAACAAGGAATAAATGTATACAAAAAGTATTATAACGATTGCTTTTATATTATTAGTGCCGTCAGCATTAAGCAAATATGCATTTATTTCATTTAAACAAATCGTTGAATGACTGATGAATATTTAATTTCACAAACCTTGCAAACTTAGTCGAATCCAGCTGTGAGATCTTGAAGTGTGCATTTTTATCCAGCGTGCTCGTGTGTTCTCTGTGTGATGGTCAGTCCGTGTGAATTGAATGCTCTAAACTTTAAACTTTTAAACTTTTATGCATTTGCCCACTGTCACATTAATGTAATTTTCTCTGTGTGCTGTATGTAAAATGTGTTACCCTGGCTTTATTTCAAAATACGATATGATTCCCCATGCACACAAACTTCCCAGAATACAGAGTGCCCTGTTGATTACAGTGTTTACTTCCTTTTTAATATATTTGTATTCAATATTTATTTGTAAAAAAAAAACTTTAGTATAGTATAGTATTATAAAGTATAAATATGCTTATTTTACGCATTAATTTTTTTATCTGTTGTCAAATTATTTAAAATTTCTTACATATGAATTAAAATAAAAAATAAATATGATATCGGCCCCTCTGCTTTCCAAGATATCGGCATCGGCTGTCAAAAAAAACTAAAATATCGGTCAACCCCTAATCAAAAGTCTTCTGACCCTGCATAGACAGCAATGTAACCAAAACGTTCAAGGGCCAGGAAGGTAGTAAGGACAAAAATAACAACTATTCAACAATTTCATCTCTTCTGTGTCTGGCTAAGCCATGCTTTTACGACCACGATGCAAGCAGGTGTATCCTCTGGTTGAAAACAAGTTGCAGTGAATCAGGGTGAATAAAGTTTCATTTTTGTTTTCTTTGTGCACAAAAAGTATTCTTGTAGCTTCATAAAACTAAGGCTGAACAACTGATGCCACATGGACTATTTTAACGATATCCTTACTACCTTTCTGGACCTATTCAGTTGAGTTGCTTTCTATGGAGGGTCAGAAAGCTGATTTGATTTCATCCAAATTATCTTAATATGTGTTTCAAAGATGAACAAAGGTCTTATGGGTTTGGAACAACATGAGGGTAATTAATTACAACATTTTCATTTTTGGGTGAACTATCCCTTGTATTGACCAAAAAAATAAGTAGTAATTTAGCATTAACTTTAAGCAAAGAAATAGTAAAACATTGCACATTTAGCCACAGTAATACCCTCAAAGGTATGCCTTTATACCTTATCTGTGCCTAAAAGATTTATTTTAATATATTAATATGCACTCATTAGAAGTATAGAAGGTACAAAGACATATTCTTTAAGGTACCATTCCAGTGACAAGCTATTACACCCCTAAAGCTATAATTCTGTGTAGAATATTTCCTACGAGGATCTTCCTCATAGAAATGAGTAAGAAATAGAGTTAACAGTCTTGCTTCAAGGGTGCAATAGTGATGTTCAGAAAAATATAGAGTAAACTCAACAGTTTGGTCTATACGGAGAGTGCGTCTTCCACAGATGACCACAACCAAAACAGAGTCCCCCGGCTGCTTCTTTGGAGCAGAACATGTGTAAAAAAAAAAAAGGACTGCAAACAAGCAGAGAGAGCACCTTTGTGTCGTGGGAACAAAGGCCTACATTATGTTCCAGAGATAGACGCGTGGCTTCAGAGTTTCCCTGCTATGAAAAGAGCCTCTTCACGAGTAGCTTTTTGACCGTGACCTCTGGACTTACGACCTCGTAGTCTCAGAGCTTCCAGAGCACACCAAGTTCAGGATGGGTTTGAGATGCGACTCCGGAAGCTTTCTGATGAGAGAGCTTTTGGGATTAAACCATGTGAAGAATCTGCCTTCACTCGTGGATCTGAAAAAATCCATTGGATTCTGACAAAACCGTCCGAAGAGAGCATTACTCTGTTGTTTTCATTTGATGTCTCCACTGTGTACTTCCAGAACAATCTTTTTGGTGAAAAGCTGAAACAGAGATGCACAGACTGAATGGTGATAACTCGCAATTAGCAACAGCCAAAGATGAAAAAAGCGAATGACAGAGATTTCCGTAAGAGTAGCAGAGGTATATTTCTCATGGATGAATTTGTACATTGGATGGAAAACTTTCAATTGTCCTTAATAAGCTAATTTCCACCTTATGCTTCAAGTAGTCACTCTCACAAGGACTAAACCACATTCTGCAAATTCTCATTCAAGTCAAAATCCTTGAAAAAATTAACAATAGGACTTTGGTTGATTATCACTTACTTTTTGAATACAAACCAAATTACTCTTAGTCGATCCATTCTGTTTTATGCCACTCTGAAGACCATTATTGAGCAATGCATGCAGGCTGCTCTTGACTTCTGAAGTACAATTGGTCTACACTAGTAATCCTAATCGAACACTCCAAACAATACCAACCCTTCCTTACACTCCCACAAAAACCCTGCATTTAATCCCAGAGTGCACCTCTTTTATTTTCAGGAGGCAAATACATTTTTAAGCACAAGCATCAACAAAACACATTTTGGGGAAAAAAATAAACAAAATACTGAGATAAGCCGTCTGCACTCTGCAGGCATTTCTGTCTTCAGAATTATTGATTATGTTTTCTCATACGAAAATGGGAACAATCAGTGTGCAAACTCATAAAACACTGTTCCTCAAGCTCTGAGAAGCAGAGCGAATATCTGAGGTGTACAACTCCTGTTCTAATCTTCAACAAAGATATAAGGCTCTGGTTTCTAAGCAACAGGCGCGCTGCAATAACGTAGGATGATCGCAGTAGTATCTGCAGTCCAGACACACAGGTGCATATTCACATGACAGCATATTCTACTTCAAGTGCGTCACAAGCCTAGCTGCAGTCAAAATACCTGTGGAAACTCCCTTGTGATGCAGCACATGCAAAGAAGCCATTGCTTCAGTGCAGCATGCAATGCATCACAAGGGAGGCGGTACATGTATTTTTGGACAAGGATTTCTTAGCACTAGCAGTGTGCATGATGTGCATCAGCTTAACTTAAATACAGGAGTTTGCACTGCATGACTCACAACATGATGTTTTTGGCAATATGTTCATTTTTTTATAATGACCATCAGCAGGGTGTCAATAATAAAATGTCAAGCTGCATAACTAAGTAAACGTCAAACATCTTAATATGATTCTGTTTCAAGAATTTCAGAAGGTTTTACGAAGACAAGGAACAAGATCTGTGCTGCTTATGACAAAACAAAGCATATGCAAATTTCTCAGGCACTGATTTCTTTTCCGTGCCAATGCCTTCAGTTAAAGAGGAAGAAACCATTTCTTACATAAATGCACAAATAATCTGCAGTATTACAACTAAAACGTCTTAATCCTTGGCATATGGAGTGGAACTACAAACTGTTGCAACATAACATTAATTTGAACTAATATTGTGCCATGATATAACATTTCCATAGTCAATATCCATAGAGACTACAGCAAAATCAAATATGCTACATATTAAAAATTAATAAAATAGACTAAAACAATAGCATGTAGCCTTCAAATATTTAGAAGTAAACTTTAATGAAATCAGTCACTAATAAAACAATTGATATCCCCACATGCAACTATCAGAAGCCATTTGGTCGAATTTTTAAGAGACAAGAAAAAAAAAAAAGTCATTTTGTCATGATTTACTCACTTTAATCTTGTTCCAAACCTGTATGAATTTCTTTGTCTATTAACACAAAAGAAGATATTTTGAAGAATGCAATGAATTATACAGTTGCTGGTATTTTTTCCTACTATGAAAAAATCAATGGCTACTGATAACTGTTTGGTTATCAATATTCTTTGAAAAGTCTTTGTTTATGTCAAACTCCTACAGGTTTAGAACACCTTATAAGGCAAGTGCATTACAGAATTTTCCATTTCTGGGTGAACTATCCCTTTAACTTCAGCTCCATTTCACTTGGGGTTTCATTAAGATCCTAGTGACATTGAATTCAAAATTCTGTAAACCCCAGTGAACATCTGCTGAAGGTCGTTCAGATAACGCTGACAAAAAGAATTAAGTGAAAGAACGGCCACGGCATCGCTGCGGCAGAGATAAAGTCACAACTTTGCTGATATGATGTATCAGTTATAGCAGCGATGGCAGCATAAAACAACAGCAATTACATTTTTGCTGTTTTCTGAAGCTGTCCCAAAGGACACTGATGGCCAAAAGGCACTTAGGACAAAAATACACCAAATGTTCACAAATTCTGAAACACTCAGATATGAATCAATTAAAGCAACATTGCACCATCCAGAAAAAATATATGCAAAAAATATAGCTAGTCACCATGCAGTTGTTATGTGTGTGGTATGACATGCTTTAAGTTAACATGTTTTAACTTTCCAAGGTATTGGCATACAATGGAGCAGGATTATGTAAATACCATGTAAATATTGCAACCAAAAGGGCTTGACAGGGGTGAAAGAGAAGCAAAGAAAACAAATCGCTTTCTGCCTGGAGGCCTTTTGTGCACGAGTGCGTAATTGCTTTGATGAATTGCTGATAAGCTTTATCACTGCTAAAAAGAAATACAAGATTGTTGCTCTCTTACAAAACCTGTTATATCACATTAACTTTCTGTGTTCTCTAATAACTGAAACACATGCGTAAAACATACAAGAGGACACGACAGATGGAGGCAGAGTTTTAATTCCCAAAATGCAATGCACTTCTAGCGGAGTTGAACTTAACTGGTTGTAAAAGCACGGTTGTGGCTCCTCTAGTCAAGGTTACATCAGATTGTTGACTAGTTTCCAAACCATTTAGCAAAGACCTGAAAAAGTAATGATAATAATGGACTGTTACTATTCTAGTGGATGACTGTGTTTGGAATGAAAAGGTGTGAACCATTTAAAAAAATATATATTAAAAAAATTTAAAACTTCATGTGAAACAAAATGCATTAAGCAACAATTTACACAACAATTATGTTTCCCTCTAAATTGCATTAACAGGCCTAATTCAGGGACTTTTTTAATCACTTTATTTATTCATTCATGTTCATAAACATTTTGAACAGTTCAATTAAAAAAGCAGATTTCTAAATAAGTGTTAACCACCTAATTACGTGAATGCTTAATTTACAGTTTCACACTTTAACACTTCTTACAACTAATGAAATAAAGAGGATGCATTGAAGATGACACTTATTCTGGCTCATTCGTCCTACTAGACATGGAAAGTAGAGTTGAGCAGTATTCAATACAGAGTGTTTTATTGCAAACTGCACATTTTGGAATATATGTTGTATGTAAATACATACAAAAGAAATTTGCATATTAGTATAATGACGAAATAGTAAAAGTAGTATTCCATGCACCTACATACATTTGCATTGCACTGGATGAATAAACTAATGGCAAAAGCCAGACTCAGTATTTTTTCTGTCATCAGCTGTTGATTGCCATCATTTGATTTATAACGGTCAATAGAGCATCCAGTAGTCAAGGGCACGGCTGATGTCACACAACTAATGCTAATGTAAACTAATAAATACATTCCATCTGCTTTCAGATTCTTACTCGTTCAAATCCGTTACCGTCATGAGACGAGATATTCTCAACACTTACCCCACGACTATTGGTCAACAAGCTGGAGATCGATAGCCATCGCTGTGGTATAGGTTTTGACAAGACATTCTGTGAAACATCAAGTGATAGCTACATCACAGTTATGATTTTCCATGGCAACAGCAAGCCTTTTCAGGTGTTCCAGGCTTTCTGAGGATTCTTTACAGGCTGGATGAGTAAGCATCGACCAGAGGTGATTGACACTGGTCGTTACTGGCATTTGCGATAAAAAAGGGTAACTAGTGTTTGTCCGAGAGGGCAAGGTTATTTCAGGTCTGGGAACAAAAGGAACAAAAAAACTCTGAAAGTCTATGATTTTCAATAGAAATTCAAGCTAGAAGTTTCTGGAAAATGGCAACATACTGTAAGTTTTTCCATTACTTTAACTCAGTGAAATGGCTTGCACAGCCAATTATATTATAGGCCTACTTAAAAATCCTTGTGCAGTTCTGAAAA